>NW_026526732.1:114324110-114564110 GCF_024362965.1 Panthera pardus | reverse complement strand
TCCTAAAGGAGTTTTGTTCTGCATTAGAAAACATACTGGAGGCCAGGCAGCATAAATATCAGTGATTGAGACTGTGATTAGATACAGGAAATTTAAATAATACCTCATCTAGGAGCATTAGAAGTCACTCAGTGGGACACGGCCTGTGGCTCTGCTGTTGGGAATGAATGACTGCTGTCTTGTGCAGTGCACATTATGGGGATCTTTAAAACATTTTTTTCTCACTCAATTAATTGAATATAGCAGTCGTTACCCATACAACAGGAAGCAGAATATAAGCTGTGAATGCCTGTTTTATAAATGGTTCATATGCCAGCAGGCCACTAGGAGATGCTAAATAACAATATGGCTGTTTAATTTACTCGTTTCAACCTGCATGGAGGAAAGAATCGTAAAAAGTTGCTTCTAGCTTAATTTTTACCTTTTTTTCAAAACATTGTATTTATACAGTAGCCATTATCTCATTTTTTTTTCCTTCTTTAGCCAATAGTTTATCTCCAAAGTAAGTAAGTATCTCCTTTCTTCTTTCAGTCTTTCCTGGGAGGGAGGGAGGGAGGGAGGAAGGAAGGAAGGAAGGAAGGAAGGAAGGAAGGAAGGGGGAAAGCTAGGAAGGAGGGAAGCAAGGAAGAAAAGGAAAAGAAATTAAGGGATGAGATGTGAGAAAAAAGTTAAAGGATGAGAGTTTAAAACAATAATGCACATGTGGCACTAGAAGACAGCTTAAAAAATCATAGTCCTGCCTGCCCTCATTTTCAGCCAAAGCCCAGAAAAGTGAATTTTTCCCCCGCATGTATTTAATGACAATGTTGGTCTCTGATTTTCCTTGGCACCATCCGGCTGCCACGAAAGACTCATTTTCTCAAAATGTCAGACATAAATATATGAGTTGCTCCTTTCAAAATGTCAGACAGAATTATGTAAGTTGGTTGGATTGAAGATAACCCCACATCCTCAACTAATTTCTGCAATTTTTGACAGAAAGAAAGTCTAGCAAATTCATAGGTACTGTGGTGTTTAAAAGGAGGGGGAGGGGGAGGAGGAGGAAGAGGAAGAGGAGGGGGAGGTAGGGGAGGGGGAGGAGAATGCTCCAGCTTAAGGATTTTGTGAACTCAGCCACTTTGGTGGAGATACTAAGTGAGGTACTGTCATAATTTTCCTCCAAGCAAGAACTTTTGTGTGGGAGCAAAGTCAGAGCACAGATAATCTATCGAGACTTTAATTTAACCCAGTAATTGAGAGCACAGGTGTAAAGTCAGATAAACTGGGATGAAATTCTCTCTAGCTTTGTGATGTTGACTGGGTTACTTAACCTCTCTGACCTTGGTTTTCTTATCTGTAGAATGAGGATAATAATGCCTGTCTCTTCAAGGCTGGTGGAAGATTTAAATGAGATAATATGAATTAAGGTAGACAGGACGGTGCTTGGTACTCGTTACATTAAATGATTGCTGCTATTTTTTCTTCCAATAATAACAATGACAGCAAAAACATACCTACAACACAGAACACAGTCATTAAGCAATACTTAAAAAAGTAATTTAATACATGTTAGCTAGAAGCCAATGCACATGGCTTATATTTAATCTTAGATACCTAGAAAATCAGTTTGGTGGAAGAAAAACACACTGAAAATAGTTTTCTGTTTTATTTCCTTTCTGCAGATTTTTATAAAATGTCTCCTTAGGTTAAAAGTATAGTTCAGTTGGCAAAACTCATCCAAAAGATTGGGAGAACAGTTACATATTAATCAGGGTCCATCTAAGAGTGATGCTATCAGTCGGGGTCATCAGGGTTGAAATTAGACTTTTTTTTTTTTTTTCAGGACCAGAGTTATCATCACCATTTCTAGGCTTTTCTTCCTTTATTCACTCCACAGCCGAATTCAGCCCCCAACACTGCCAATCTATTTGCTTCCAAATGTTTTATTTTAGTCTTTCCTCTTCCTTATAAACCTTTGCTTTCCTGCAGCTCCTCACAGTTCTTGTCACTGGTGCTCAATCCTACATGAAGTCCTTCTCTTGAAGTGTCTTTGGGTGATAATACCCTTAAACTTCTTTCCTAAATAAAAGGAGCATTTGGTTGGGGTCTTTGATACCTTAAAGGAAAAGAAAGAATGACAGAGAACAGGTTAGGGACTCTGAAGGGCCACTGTGCAATATATTTTGTTCAGAAAGAGATTTCGGGACCTGTCGCCCCTGAACAGAAGTTGTATGTTTTTGTAATGGACCTACCGACACATCTTGGGAAAGCTACCAGTACATACAATGGTTCTGATTCCCAGCACCGCCTCCCCTATTCTTGGTCCCCAGGTATGAAATTTTGTCGCCCTGAAAATCAGAATTAATTTCCTAATCTTCGGAGAGTATGAAACGTTATCTCCTTACTTAGTAGGTTTAAGAATAAAAACATAAAAATGTTGTCTGGCGTCGTTCCGCAGGTACATGCCTAGTGCCAGAGGTAGTTGTGAGCGTTATTATGTTTAAGGCTCTTCTGGCCTGGCTGCGGCCCAGAGTCCTGGGAGATGTAATCAGTTTCAGTTCATTCTAAACAATAGATGTTGGCGGGAACTCGGGCAAGTGGCACCCAAACTGTTGACTTAAGTTGTCAGGAGAGCTTGACTCATGGTTAGGGTTGACACTAGTTTGGGTCAGCTGGCTCAACGGTAAACCACTACCAGTAAACCAGGCTTCTTTGGTGCGTGAAGAGGGAGGGAGGGACCCCTCTGGCCACCTTCCCCCTCCTGCTCACAACAGCCTCCACAGCCTGGCTCTGAGGCTCTTTCTGACGTGTGCTGTGCTCAGACATTAGCTTCTTCCTACCACTGCTGCACAAGCCTCGAGCGGCCAGCTACGTGCCTCAGCGATCACCAGCGTCCCGCGTCCCTTCCATTCATTTCTGACTTCTCTTGGCGGTATTTAGCGCTGTAGCATTTCGTGGTTTTCACGGGAACTCACAGCCGCCCAATATATTTGAAGCTAGAGCAGGGCAGGAGTTATACCGCATTCTCACCTTTTGATTAGATCATCCAGGTGAGATCGTGGTTGAAAGAGTGATCTAAGGTTGAAAGCCTGAGGAGAAATGTGGGCCAAGTGTTAGCAGTTTGTTTAATGTGAGTTGTTTGTTTTTAAGTTTGAAGGTAAAAGTTTCTCAATACATAATTCAATTTTTTCTGCCCTTAGCCTTTGAAAATATGTAGGAACAATTTAAAATTTAGACACACACAAAAATCAAAATGTGTTACCCCTCGGGTACCAGTTAAAATGTGTTTACTCTGAGTTTGTTTCAGTAGGTCCAACCAAAGAATACCTTAATTTAATGGCAAAGTGCTATGAGGAAGGGAATCTCAGAGGGTAATCCTGCAGGGGGCGGGGGATGGCTATAACCTGACACCCTCCTGTTACTGCCCGGCTCTGAGTCTCAGGAGACCTTGAGGGGCTGAGTTCAGACATGGATGCCCTTTTTGTTCTTGCTGTAAATTAGTTCTGGGCATGGAAAGCCAGAAAGCTCAAGCCTTTTAAATATATAAGTCAAGTTGATTTTTTTCTTTCATACCCTTATCAAGCTTCATACCCTTGTCTCTTCCCTGTTATAACTTGGGAAAGTCTTCAAATCATTTAAATGATTTGCCTCTCAGTTACAGATGCTTCCGTTTTCTGAGGCCTAGAACTTTGCCATCGAGAGAATGTCTGCTAAACGTTTCCCTGGTTCCCATTTTACCTTCCAGTTTAGTTTTCATTCATCTTAGAACAGAGTGAAGATTTTTCGCGAGAATAGAAACAATCAGCGGAATGGTACAATATATTTTTATTTACCATCGATCATATCCATTTAGCTCTTCCGTGGCGAAGTGAGAACACATCCATCATGGCTCTTCCATCGTTTCCTCCCGTGGGATTCCCTGTAACAGCGGTACGTTAGTTCCTCACACGGTGTGACGTGGGAAAGGAAACTTAAAAATTGGTTTTCTGTGGTTGGCATGGTGTCCTTACATGAGGGAAACTGTCCTCACTTGAAGAAGGTCTCATGAATTTTAGTCTGCGGTGTTTCCTTTTATATTAATATGTATGTAAACAATAACTTGGCAGTTATATTTTTACCAAGAAAATAGTAAGACATTTTTTCTTACGTTGATACTTGCTGGGTTTTACTTGACTCGTATGAGATGAGGATTCATTTGAGAGGATGAGTCATTGAAAAGTTTAAACATCAGAAGTAGTTTTCTTTTCCTGGGACAATGTATGGAACAGTTTGATACATGACAGGAGTCTGTGTGATTTTAACATGCTAACACAATTCATTTATTTATACCTGCACATGGGAGTTGAGTAGTTTATAGGGAAATGTGTGAAACGCAGGGTTTTTTAAAACGCATTTGAGGAAATCAAGAGAAAGGAGAAAATGAATGTAGAGATGACGAGAAACTAAGATGATGCCAATGGTGAAGTTATTATCAGTAATATATGTCATCTAGTCACATAAGCTTATGTGACCTGCACTGAGCATTTGTCAGCAGGCTTTTTAGAAGCCAGCGCAAAGACAGAAATATTATCAAACAATTTACACAAAGCGTATAAGGTTGAAAAGTCTGTGCTCAGGAACATAGCTGATTCCTAATGTTGAGAGTACAGCAAAAATTCTGCCTGAGACCCTTCTCGTCATGTGTCCTGTCCTCGTCAGTGGCCCGGGGAAGCTCTTTTCACTGGGGTAAAACGATGCCGGTCACAGTTCAGAAAAAGCCCAAGTACAAAGTCCTCCCACCATGTGGCTTCATGCAAGAATAAATTTAGACCTCGCAGATGGATAGAAGGACCCCACTCCCTGTGCCAGTCTCTGCCGTTACTCCCAGCTGTGTTTTCGATAAATAACGGATTGCAGAAAAGTTAGCGTTGTATTATCTGGACAATACATGGAATAAAGATGTATTTTGTTGCCTCTTAAAGACAGATCAACAGGCTTTCACAGTCCCCTTGTCTGATAGAACTTCAACCCTTACAAAGTTGACGTGAAAGAAATCCTTTTAAAATTGGTTCTGGTTAATTGTCAGTTGTACAATTAGTCACCCCACTCTTTCCCCTCCCCAGAATTCTTCTTTGCCTTTTGGATTATAAAGCTGGGCTGAGATAGTATCTTTTATCACTGTAATTAATAGACCACTTTTTCTGAATCGGCATATTCTTCTCTATATGCTTTTCTATGTATTTTCAGTTCAGTTTTTCTTAAAGTCATACTTGGCTGCTTGCGTTATTTTGTTTTGATTTGGCTTTACTTGTTTTATTATAAATTTAAGTAAGTTTTAGAGAAATGTAAAGGTGGATGAAAATTCTTCCTCTAAAACTTTCAGGGAATCTTCCCACCAACGCCCAACTTCTTTTCCCATTTGGAGACATAGGGACACGGGTTTGTTTGGTTATTTGGAGGATGGGAAGGTAATGAGCAATGTAATGAAGATGAACAAAAGGAATTGAACCTATTATTTTCTCTAGGGTCTGGAAACTAAAGTTTTTAGGGCATTCTTTGAATATTGAAGTGCTCTAATCATCCTCTTTGAAGTAAATAGTGAAATGATTTTATAAACCCCTGCCTCTCTTTCTAGCTGCAAAGAAATTCATCAAGAAGAAAGCAAGCTTCATTCCAGACTTCCTTAGCAGCTTGCTCATTTGTCTGCTTGCTTCTTGTTGGTTTATATTATGGACATAGAACAACTTTATAGAAAAAATACATATATACAATGAAGGTTAATTTTCAACTATATTTTTCTCTGAATTTGCCGCCAGGCACCTACCTATTAATTTCTATTCATTTTCCTTTCATCATTATTTTGAATACACATTTCTGTGATTCTGTGTTGTCCTTGTATTTATCATTTTTTCAGAGCTTGTGTAAAACATTTCATTAAGTTTACATTCCCTTCTTTGCTTAGTTATTCCTCGTTGTTAAACATTTGGGTTGTTTTCAATTTCTATCATGTAAAAATTTGGATAAGAATTCCTTTTCCTTTTTTTGCAGCAGAGAGCACAGAAGCAAGTTAAAATTCTCTATATCTATTTGTAGCTAATATTTTAATGTGAGATAATTGCAAAACCGTGATCCAGTACAGTGGTATTTTTCTGTTCTGTAGATTCACCGTAAGTGAATTGTATGTCCTTTTATGTATGTACAGGACATTCAGAATGTCCTGTACAGTGTATCACTTTGGGAGATTCTTTTGAAATAGGCTGTACAAGCATTTCTGTATTGAGAATCGAGAAATAAGTTTGTTGTGCGAGTTTTAATTGGAATCTCATCTTTTGAATGAAAGGAGTAGACAGCACAAACTCTAGCAGTCACTTTTGCTCTAAAATCCTTCATTGTAATTACTTGGAACATGTTTACTGTTTTAAGTGGTTATACATGTTTATTATTGTGTCTCTGCTGTTATGATTTATTCCTGGTCTTACCTCTAATTAATGCCGAGTCACAACCGGGAGGGCAACAACCCATGTTTTTATTGTTCTTATGAAGAAAAAAAAAAAAAAAAGGCAGACTTTTATGATGCATTCTCCAGGAATTTATTTTGGAGAAAAGTGCAGACTGCCCATGTGTGAAACCAGACATATATGCAGTCATAATTAAGATGCTATCAGAGAAAATGGTTTCATTTCTGGACACTTCTTTCTGTGTTGTTGGGCACGACCTTATGCATTATTTTGTCCCCTTCCAGTGATGGCTGGCAGTCGGCAGGTGTACTGTAACTCACCAGTGGGTTTCAGCCCTCTCCTGTTCTCTCTTTCTTGTTCTTCATCCATGTCATGAATGCCCATCGCTTATTTCTCCCAATTCTCAAGTCTTCTGGGATTTGATGTCTTGTGAAAATAGCTTTGCATTCCTTTGCTTCTAGTCCTGTCCGCCCCCCCGCCCAGTGCTGGCCCCACTGCTAGCCCCGTCTCTCCCCAGCTCTGTTGCTAACTCTGCCTCTAGAAGCCTGGCCTAAACTTCCTAAAGGATCCTATCATTTATTCCCTGCTGAGCCCTCCTTGCCGTCCACGTGTCTGTTTTCTTTTTCAAACTGTTCCTCCATATTCACATCAGCCATCGCCCATCTTTTCCCTCCATTTCAAGTATAACACCCCGGCTTTCGCTGGCTCCGCAGCAGCACGGGGCCTCCCAGCCGCCACCTCCAACCCCGCTCCCTGCCCTGCTCAGCATGCAGTGACGTGCTGGCCATTTTCCACATCCTTCCTGCCCAAGGATGTGCCGCTTGTGTCTTCCGCCGGACTGAAGGGAACCCTAACAGAGTGGCGAGAGGAAGTTGCGTGTCGCCCGTGTTCTGGAAGACCGAATCGGTGGGGGAGGAGCCTGGGCAGAGTCAGCCGAAGGCTTTGGCCCACCAGTCTGAGGTGGAGATCGCTAGGCCCAGGGTGCTGAGTTAGGCCAGAGAGGTAGAAATACAAGTGGGTTGCGCACAGGAACTGAGGGTGAGGTGGGGAATCCAGGAAAGCAGCGGGTGGACCCAGAGAGAAGCAGGGTGGGAGGGCAGAGCAGAGTCACTGTGGTCGAGGTAGAAACCCACGGGCGTGTCCGCAAAATATCTGGTCTGCACTACTGAGTGAACTTCCTCGTAGGTGTCTTTTCTGATTCTGACTCACCTCCCCCATGTCCACTGAGAGTTGGCTCAGTGCTGGGCAACGTCGCGAGACTGGGGAGACGTTAATCTCATTTCACTGTCCCCACATACGGCTAGTCAGCTGTTCCTCTCAATTTGTAGCCTAAAACATAGAGGCTTGAAGAGGATTCAGACCACACAGCTTGGTACCAAGTACCTGCTAGACTTTGTATCTTTTTTTTAAATTTTTAAAAAATGTTAACTTATTTTTGGGAGAGAGAGAAAGCGCGCGAGTGGGGAAGGGGCAGAGAGAATCCCAAGCAGGCTTTGCCCCGCCACCACACACCCCGATGCAGGGCTCAGTCTCACGAACCATGAGATCAGGACCTGAGCCAGAATCAGGAGTCAAACGCCCCACCGACTGAGCCCCCGAGGCACCCCTAGACTTTTAACCTGGATGTCCCACTGACGCTTCAAGCTCAGCTTACCACAGAAGCCGTATTCCCTTCACCACGCCAGCCTCATTGCTTTTAGGTTCTGTTCTTTCAGAGTTCCTACGACTTAGGATGTGTTGACACTGAACACAATCTCTTCTTGCTCCCTACGTCCAGCGTCTAGCTCCTTGTCACAAACTCCTTTCTCTTTTTCTTTTTTTTGTAATGTTGATCACTCTCTGAATGAACAAGAGGGAAGGAGATAAGAGGAAAGTAACAGGACAGTGCGGGAGTCAGAGTGATGGATTGTTCTGGAGAAGCCCTGTCTCCTTGGAGATTCTCTTTGTAATCGGGCCTCCTATAGCCTAAGTGCGTTGATCTGTGGGTTGATTGCTGGAACTCCATGGTTGTAGGCAGGTTGAAATATCAGTTTGCCTTTGGATTCCTTCTTTTGATTCTTTTCCCTGAATCATCTGCTGATACTTTGCGATGATGTTTATTTTCATTTATTTTACAATAGGGAACATGAAAAAAAATTTAAGTACAAAGGGGATACACTGAGAAGTGAGTCTTACTCTGGCCACTCAGTTCTTCCTTCTCTAGGGTGTTCCTAACTGGGGGGAAAGTTGATTTAATTTTTCTTCTGGCACATTCTCTTTGCTTTGAAGCTGACAGAGGGGTCTGGTAGATGTCTAGTGCGTCCCTCATTCCATTCTGTATGTATTCATTTTCTGTTACCATGTGACAAATTACCATAGACATAAAGACTTAAAACAACCCAAACTTATTTTCTCACAGTTTCTGTAGACCTCAAGTCTGGTACAGTAGGACTGGGTCCTCTGCTCAGGCTCACACCAGGCTGAAGTCCAGATGTTGGCTGTGTTCTTGTTTGCGGCTCAGGGTCCTGTTCCAACCTTAATGGTTATTGATGGATTTTATTTCCTTGCAATTGTATGACTGAGCTCCCTATATTCCTGCTAGTTGTCTAGGTCCTATTCTTGGCTCTTAGAGGCCACTCACAGTTCCCCCCGGGTGGTTCGTAGCGTGGATGCTTGCTATCTTCCAGGCCAGCCAGAGCCCTTTTCTCTGACTTCTTTCATCAGCAATGGCAAAAGATCTCTCTGCTCCTGTTAAAAGGTGTCTGATTAGGTCAGGTCCATCAGGATAATCTCCTTATTTGAAGGTCAACTGATTGAGACCTTAATCGTATCTGCAAGATCTTTTCGCAGCCAAACCTAGTTTAGTGTTTGGTGGAACGACCAGGAGAAGCTACCCACACACTAGGGCTGGGGAATTTGGGGACCATCTGAGAATTCTGCCTACCATGCTCTAGTTCAGGCTTTGTCTTGGGCTTTGAGGGCTGGGCTTGGCTAGAAGATAAGGTGGAAAACAGCATGAGAATAGAAGTCAGGATGGGAGGCGGGTGAAACCCAGTGAAACGGATTACTTCCATAACTGAGTCCACTCTGTGCTGTAGAGATCAAACAGAACCTTTATCTCCTGTGCTTTTATACCAAGGTCTAATGTCTTTCAGTGCACTATTTGCGTGGCTTTTGAATAGTATTTGGAAAATAGTGCAATGACCAAGGTTTCCTGAAGGTGTGGGGTCCACTAGCCGTTTTTCCTCCAGTACCTGTGGTCACCTTTTTCTTTGTTTGCCCACGATCATCCTGGTTTAGGCCTGCCATCCTAGTGTATTTATTAATAGCACCCCACTTTCACTCAACAGTGTCTGTGTTTGGAGGAGGAGTGTAGACACACTATCCATACCATTTAGGTTTCCGCAAGTCCCATCTTTCTTAGCTGCTTCTTTCTATCATCCTAATGCTGTTTACACACTGACAACCCATAGACCTTAAGCTCACCCCATCACATCAGTTGTCAAATGAACGATGAAAGAAAGGATGATTAATAGTGTCAAATACAGTAAGTAGGTCAAGTGGAATTAGGACAGAAAATAACATTCATGGATTTGCCAGTGATGAGATCATTTCATTCACTGGGTTGGGGGAGAAGCCAGCTTATAGAGGATTTACCAGGAAGTTAATAGGGAAGAAGCAGCAGCAGCAGCAGTGATAGACTGTTCTTCCAGAAGCCTGGAGGGGAAGGAAGAAGGGAAAATATTTGGAACCAGTTAGGGAAAGGGGAGGGAGGAGTTAGGCAAGACAAGCTGAGTTGAATCGTTCCTTAGTAGAGGTGAGCCCCGGTATCAGGAAAAGTATGGCCATGCTAGAGAAAGAGGCAAGTATAAAGGACAAGAAAGCCCATCAGAAATTCTAGAAGAATGAAATCCGGAGCACAATTATAAAGGAAACGGCAAGTGTGTTCCTCAGCATCTGGGAGGAAAATACGGAAAATTAAACCAAACTACAGGGAAAAATGTGAGTGAAGACAAAATTCTGATGCTGCCAGATGGTCTCCATCTTCTGCGTTAAGGAGCCAGTGTTATCTTCTGTAACTCCTTGTTGGCTTTGTAACTCTTACTCATAATTATAAGTTCCCCAGCTTTACCTTTGAGCCATCATTGTTTTATCTCTAGAGATTTTTACATCCCTTAAGTCTTTTCAATAAAAAAATATATATATGTATAAAATAAACATAAATGTCTGGAATCACACCTGCTTGATTTCAAATAAGTGGTCAATTAAAGCAGTTCATAGATGAGCTAGTCTGATGAGCTTTGTTTTACGGAGACGAATACAGTTTGGTAAAGAACACATGTAGCTTGATCCCAAGGCTGTTCGGTACCTAATAAAGCTAGCGAAATCACTGAGGAAAACATCTGTTTTGTTATCAGGCCATGACAGACTGCCTACAAGTTCACATGAAAGCCTTGTCCTTGTGAACATAGGATCAGTTTCGTACAACTGTTCGTTCATCCAAGCAAACGTGGCCAATCTAATCTTAGGAAATTACTTCTGTTGTTATTTTTAGAATAAGCAATTTTGGTTCAACTTGATAAACCTGAAGAAATCAAATATGAGCAATTCATGAATGACATTTTCCCTATCTACACAAAAGGCCCAAGGGCACAAAATTTCATTTTAAGAATTTTATTTGTGAACTGTACACTCAATTGCTTTCTAAATCTTTTCATCTATAATTTTTGCAATATGGTGGATCATCTATGCATCACATGTAAATACATAATGTGTTTTACTGGCACTCATCTTAATGAAATAGAACAAAATCGAAATAGCATATTAACTTTTTGTATTGAAATCTTCTGTTATTGTTTGTGCATTTGATGTTTGTACTTGAGATTCAATATGGATTTTGTTTCAGCATCTTTCTCTCCATCAACATCAATTTTAGGCAATCACAGGAACATATAATCACAGGGACATATCCTATTTAGTTAACATTAAATATTGCCTCAAGAGTTCTCAATAGGCAGAATTCTGAGGCCCATGATTGGAGATTGGGCTTGTTTAAAATCCACTGAGATTTTCTTTATGGAATTTTTCGGGGTAAAGCACGGGCAATCCGTGAGACAAGGCATATCTTGCCTAGCGTCCTGCTGGAAGCACCTGTGCTCGGATGCATTTCTTGACTATTAAAAAAAAAGTGCAGCAGCTATAGGTTTCGTTTTGAGCATAACTCACATTTGACAGGAAAACTTTACTTTTATCTGTATTTTAAACTATCAGAGTCATTAAAGAAGCATCTAATCTAGGGGTCAGCAAGCTTTATTGGTAAAGGGCCACATAATATTTAGAGTTTGTAGACCAAAATGAAGGATAAAATGTCTACCCTCTGTCTATAAGGAAAATAAATTTTTGCAAAATTTTTATTGATAAAAATATAATGTAGTGCAATATTTAAAATACAGAACTGGGGCACCTGGGTGTCTCAGTTGATCGAGCGACTCTTGATTTTGGCTCAGGTCATGATCTCAGGGTGATGGGATCAAGCCACCATGTTGGGCTCCGTGCTGAGTGTGGAGCCTGCTTAAGATTCTCTCTCCCTCTCCCTCTGCCCCTCTCCCCCTCTCCCCCTCTCACATTCCTTGTAAGTAAGTAGAGATAGATAGATAGATAGATAGATAGATAGATAGATAGATAGATAGAGAAGTACATAAGTACATAAGCACGTAAGTACATAAATACATAAAGAACATATAGAACGACTGGTAAAAAGACCTACTTTATTTGGATAACCTTTCCCTAATTGGGGTTCGTGATTTAATGTTCCCTGTCATCGAAACCAGTTGCTAATGTTCATTTGTCAGTGCTGATGTATAATGAGATTTACGTATTTTTTTGAAAATGTCCTTTCGTCACCCAGATACGCTATGCCAAATATTGATAACAATTCACCATGTCAGTTTATCATGGCTTGAGCTGAACGTTTTTGTCACTCGCAAAGGATTTATAGAATTGTATTAGATCCTTTACTTGATATTTGCTTTTTATCAGATCAGTCACTTCCAACTGAAGGTTTGGTTGAAACTCCTCAATTACAGAGCTAAATGAGCTTTTAAATATAGACATTTCCTTCGCAGTCATACTGAGACCTGAAAAATGCTGTAGTTTGAACTCAGAAAATAAATCTGCGTATTTGTGTGGGAATGGAGACCACACTTAACGCTTTTAAGTTTTGACATCATGGTAAGTGTGTAACAGGCCTTCCCATTGCTTGTGATTTAAACAACCTAATTGTGAAAAATGACCCAACTGAAGTATAGGTTTTGCGTGAAAACATTATTTGCCATGTAATATTAGGTTGGATTCATTAAGAAATCTACCAAATCTATTTCAAAAGCTAATTTTCAAGACCATTCAGTGTTTGATAATAGTAGTTGAAGGTGGTTCTTCTCATACAGAAAAATTTTAATTATCAACCCTGATCTCAAAAAATTCACACTATAACTTGGCCACTGTGAAGCCTTAGAAGTAAGTAGAGCAAGTCAAAATACTCTGCTTCTGTTTCTGACAAAAACGTGTGGAACTCATCAAAGTTAAGTGCCCAGGAGTGAATGAAGTTCACCGTGGACACTACCAGCTCCGTCTCATGGAAGATTGAAATATTTCTGCAAAACACCTGCATGAATAACGTCACAGGCTTTCATTTTTGGAAGCTTCTTGATTTATGTGTGTGTGTGTGTGTGTGTGTGTGTGTGTGTGTGTATTTCGTACATAGTTTCAGCCGGCATCAGTTGCAACGCGTCGTGGCAGATACCACTTCAAGTTGTAATGAGTTAGTGTAGTCTCGCAGTCTTTGAAAGTGTCCCTGCCCATGGTTGCTCCATGCAGACTATTCTGTAGAGGCTAATTTTGGGTCACTTCAGTTGTGGCATTGGCTCCACAAATGAAAATAGCAGTATTGGTAATATCTCTTGATTCATCAGAGCCACGGATCAGCGCCCAAAAGCATTTGCTTTGTTTTCTAATTGACCGTCGGGTTTGGTCCCGATACCCTCAACGCAGTGTGGTTAGAACATTGTAGTGACAGGTGAGACCAGAGGAGTTGGATCATGACGGGCTTTACTTGGCTGCCGATCATAAAGGCTGGAGATGAGTCTTGCAGGACATCAGTTACTTGTTTTTGTTGTTGTTGTTGGACTTCTATTTAGTTTGTTTGCTTGACCTCGTAGTCCTTTATTGAAAAAAAAATCATAATGTCAAATGGAAACCCAGTCTTTAACAGTTAAATGTGAAGTGGCTTCGGTTGAAGACTCAGGAGGCCTGACACCCCATAGGTCTGAGGTGCTGCTCAGGCCCTGTCCCCTTAGCCTTTTTTGCAAAACAGTCCGAAAGCCAGTGTTTGTAGCACAACTGAGAAACAGGTGGTACAGTGGCGTACTTTGAACAAAGGTAGGAGCCTGTCTGATCACCTGTTATGTATTTGACCTTTTTTTCAGGTTTATTTATTTTGAGAGAGAGAGCGAGAGAGAGAGAGAGAGAGAGAGCGTGCGTGCAAGTGCGTATGAGCATGGGAGGAGCAGAGAGAGAGAGGAAGAAAGAGAATCCCAAGCAGTCTCCGTACGGCCAGCACAGAGCCCAATGTAGGGCTTGAGCTCACAAACTCTGAGATCATGACCTGAGCCGAAAACAAGAGTCAGATGCTTAACTGACTGAGCCACCCAGGTGCCCCTGAGCTAAGTCTTTTTAAATGTCTCATTTGATCCTCTTCGCAACATAATCAGTAGGTATCATTCCCTTTTTATAAAATGAAGAAAAGATCCAATTACATAGTTATTATTATTTTTTTTTAGTACTGTTAATTACAAGATCTCAACTTTCTAGAATGGCTCAGTAAAACTTTCTGCAGTGATGGAGATGTTCTGTATCCGTGCTGCTGAAGGTGGTAGAAAGTTGCTGGATGTGGTTATTGAACACCTGAAAGGTGGCTAGCGTAGATGAGGAACTGAATTTTAAATCTGATCTTACGTTTAATTCATTTTCATTTTAATAGCCACAGCAGATAGCATTTATTGTATTGGAAAGTTCACAGTCTAGTGTAACAGTCTCCAAGTGATTCTGGGGTTTGTTTGTTCTCCAGTGATTCTGTCTCACTTCACCACTTGCTTTGGGAGATTATTATGTAGTTTGTCTTTCAATATTTTGTTAAATGTGTCACATATTTGATTCCACCTACTTCAACCAAGAAGCTGACAATCAGGTCTCGATAAAACTTACGTATGGGATTTAACTTTTCCTTCCTTAAAAGGGGAACTAATGAGTCGTTCACTGACTCATTAATATTTATTAAGCACCTACTTTATGTCAAGCACTGAGCTGGACCCTGGGCATGTAGCATGCCAGCTGGACACAGTCACTGTCCTCAAGGAACTTCGTAGTCCCAGTGGAGAAAACAGAAACAAGCAGCAATTACAATAGAATATCGGGCAACAGCAGTGTTGGGGAGCTCGGGAAAGGCACTGAAATAACAGCACAAGTCCAGGACGTGTTTCCTGGAGGAAGTGCTCTTTAAGTAGAGGCCTAAATTGCGAGCAGGGGTTAGCTGTGCCGGACGGACTTGGAGGAGGAGTGGGGAGAGTGTTGTGTGTGTCATGAGTACAGGCTAGATAGAGAGTTGGGGCTTCAAGGAAGGGCCTGGAGTTCGGTGGGGCCAGACTGTGTGAGACTTGGAGCCTGCAGGATGCACTCTGTAGGGGTCAGCCTCTGGGGGGCACAGGGGGGCAGAGAGGGCAGGGCGCTGCTGGGGGCTGGGAGCGGGTGAGGAACGACAGAATAATTAGCACAAAGTATAAACCTAGAAGATATTTAGGAGTTTAATAAAAAGAAAACATTTTTTCACGGTGATATCACTGCACTTCTTACTGGCCGTGCTTACTTTCATTCCTGTCCCTTGGTGAATTAATTCAGGCTGCAGAGAATTTTCTGAGTCTATCAGTGAGAAGAACTGTTAGTCTCCATCTTTAAGAGACGAGATGTACTCTGAAAAAGCTGATTTCCTTTTGCATTTCAGAGGTGCTTTTTGTACAGGTCTGCAGTTTCTTTCTGAAACAGTCGTTCCTTTTTTTCTTCAGCTGCCCTCATATATTATAGTACCTTAAAAGGGTTGTTTCAAAGATGGCCAGTGTATAAAGTGTTTTTCTTCTGCTGGTTTTATATGTAATTTTTACTTTCCTAATCAGTGGGTAAAGAAACTATTAATTCTCTAGTGTATTTATTTAGCACTGGTTTAGGTAATAGTACTGCCTAAGAATGAGTATTCACAAATGTGTGTTGCAGACTTATTCTCACATTCAGCTTCCTCGGTGAGAGCCGAGTCTGTAGAAGCAGCTGTGTAAAATAATATCCATCAATTTGATGGTTGTTGGTGATATCACTTCACTAGGAATTTCCCTCAGCAATTAGTTTTCTTCTCTTTCTGCTGTTCACCTTGTGGAGAATGGGCATTACTCTTTGTATCGATAGTTTCTGAAAAGCCAAGATTCTGAAATTGGCCACGGCTGTCCAGGTGATTATGAAAGTTTATCTGTCAAGGTAGAAGAATAGAACATATTTGTGTGTTAACCTGACTTACAACGTCAACATATTTGTACCTGGTGCAATACAGAGACTGAGATCTGTACCTTCATTACTTGTGTTTCTCTGTGTTTCATTTCTTGCTAAGCATTGATGGACGTCATAATTCGAAAAGGATTCAATTAATTGTAATTTTTGAAAGCATATCTGTAAGAAATGGGATCAGAGCAGTGTTATGCCTGCAGAAATCACTCAGATGTTTTTTCTTAGAGAAATGCAAAGTGTGGTTGAAACATGGGGGACTGAACCATACGAACCAGTGTCAGTCAATAGACGTTCCATAGAACTTTCTCCGTTGTGACGTCCGCTTTTGCATTTTTTTCTGTCCATGCATGACAGTTTTAATGTTTTACATGGAGGAGTTGTAAAAAATTAGTTTCAGTGGCTGATTTTGTGCAGCAAACATTAAGTCAGTTCCCATGAACAGCCCCCTGGTTCAAAACCCTTAATAAATGCAAACTTTATTTTTAGTAATGACCTTTCGTAATGTGAGCCTTGATCCATTGAGATGCTGTTCACTTTTGATGCATCTCCAAATCCCTTTTTTTATGCATTTTAAATCAACACACGCTTGCTCTGAATTTATGCATGTGGATAGACGGAGATGTAATTTAAACACATCTGTTCAAATATGCATTTCAGATCAACTTGGTGCCGGTTCTCATAATACGATGGAGTTTTTGACGGGTATTATATCCCTAAAGTACACAACAGATGGTATTTATTAGAGAATGAATAGAAATGAAGTTTAAGGATGTTGAGCTTTTTGTCTTAAGTCACTCATTTTTTAGTCATAAAACAATAATGGTCTGACGTCCTGTGCCCCTATGTGATCATTCTTTGTGTGAGACTGTTTTCTTTCAGATGAGTGTCTCTCCGTCAAATTGAGATTAAAAATATCTTTTTGTTGCATAGCCACCATCGTTGAGAAGACTCAATGAGAAAGAGAGAGAGTAAATAATAGGCATTAACAATTAGATACTAACTACAATTAATACTTTATAAGTCATATAGATAATGGATTTTTGAAGATTGAATAGCCTCACTAAAAATCTTCATTCGCTCTAGGAATATGTCAGTGCATAGTTCAGATTTATTAGAAGTTATTTTTATATACTGGGGTCATTATTTCAATGCCTAAAATAAAATTTCTTTACTCATCTTCAAAGCTTACCTCCCCCCCCCCCCCAAATCCTTGTACTAAGAATGACATGATATATCTATGGTAAGTTGACCTAAAAGTAATATTCACTGCCTTTCACATTTACTATTTTCAGTTATGAGCTGTACTTAAATGGTTGTCCTTTCAACAAATATAGAAAAATATGACAAAAACACGTACCGCTCTGTCCCTAATTCCTCGCCCCCCTTCCACTCTTCCACGCACTGCACCCCCATGCACCTTTACGCCCACACCTGCAGATAGGAAGCTGACAAGATTGCAGTTGCCCTTGTACCGACGAACCCTTGATGGGAGACCAGTGACTGTTGCGCGGTTTTGAGAGTGGTAATAACAGGCTTTTAGCACTTATTTCTTTCTCCTGAATTTATAACACGAGGAACCATTTCCAAAGAGCTGGATCAAGGGTAAGAAACAAAATCTATATATGCCTGCTTTTTTCTTGCATTTGATAGAAGCTATATTCTCACATCCGCAGTCAGAGGCAAAGAAGCCAGACCGACATGACTTGTGAGCTATTACCGACTTCTGCAGACACCACCACAAATAAGTCTTTTTCTCAGAGATTTAGACAGAGCGAGTGCAAAAGGAGAGCGATGATTTGTGAAGGGACCTGCAGGTATGTTAGTCAGTAATAGAAAACATTTTAAAATATTTGAAATAATATAATTGCTTTGCACCGGGAACACGTACATGAATAAAAGATGTGAGCAGGTGTCCTCCTAGTATGGAACCTCATGCTGTTGTATTTATTGGAAATATGCACGCCATCAGCAGATTTAAATTTGTAAAAAGTAATCGAAACAGAAGGCTTGAATAAAAACTCAGGCTTAAAAATCATGTAACTCCCTTAAACTGCATTTCCAATTTAATAAAATACAGTTCGTGCATCAAATTACCTTTCTATCTTAGATTTTTCACTGTAACCCTGAAAATCATACTTTTCTTGGTATTTCAGGTTTTTTGCACTAGCACAACATATAATACTTGCCTGTAATGTTTGGCTTCCTGTTGCATAATCTGTTAAGGATTTTTGTAGCATTTAAAATTTTTGATTAGTAGAGTCCTGCTGTTTACTGTATCTCTGGGTTATAATTTTTATGGTTAGTAGCATACAGATGTGTAATATTTATTATTATAGTCAATGTACAAAGACACATTTCCTTATTTCATGTTCATCAGTGAAATCGGTTTTAATACAATTACATGGATAACAGCGTTAACTTTATTATTTTTTTTTAATGTTTATTTATTTTTGAGACAGAGAGAGACAGAGTATGAACGGTGGAGGGTCAGAGAGAGGGAGACACAGAATCCGAAACAGGCTCCGGGCTCTGAGCCATCAGCCCAGAGCCCGACGCGGGGCTCGAACTCACGGACCGCGAGATCATGACCTGAGCCGAAGTCGGCCACCCAACCGACTGAGCCACCCAGGCGCCCCTAACAGCGTTAACTTTAAATAAGGGAATGGTCACCTAGAATTTCGTTTGCCTTTTGGTGAAAGTGGTTTTCTTCCTTTTGTTTTGTTGTATTTATTTATTTGTTTGTTTGCTTGTTTGTTTGTTTCACACTATTTTTATCCCTTTTATGTTTTTAACTACCAGGGAAAATTTAGTCAAAGTGCTCTAGTTTTAATCCATCTTAAGTCTACTGTGGTTTCCTCCCCAACATTTCTTATAATTTGGTCATCTTACTTATTTTTTAACCTTAAGCTTACTTCCTACCCACCCTACTCTACCCCCATTCCCACCATTCACCCCATCCCCGCTCCTCTACTAATGAACACATTTTGAGAACCTCACTATGCGTCAAACCCTGGGGAGATAAAAACTTGCTACAACCTGGCCCCCACCCTCACTGTACTTAGGGTCGATCAGTTACACAACGAATGCTTTTCTGGTGACGCTGGATACTCCATCAGTAGGTGTCTGAATTAATGGCCTGTTCTCCATCCTTTCTCTTCCAGGCTTCACATCTAGAATCCTACTGACTTCTTTTATTACCAGCTCTACCGCTTTTCACCAACACAGGCCTCCACCCAAGTCAGCCGCCTAATCAGTCACAGTTTTGATGATTATACAGTTTGCCACGCTCCTTCCCCTCACCATCCCCAGTCTCGCTGTCCTAGCGAAAGCCATCATTATCTTGTGCCCTGTCATCTCTGTGTCTTCCGAGTCATCCTTAGGATGCTGCTAGAATCATCTCACGGAGGCACAGCTTTCAAGCATTCTCCTCCCAGAAGCCTCTGATAGTTCCTTTTTGCCAGGTTTGTGTGTGTTGTTCCTATCCTCCTCTTCAGCTGAAGTTCCGGTACTCCTCGTCATGCGTGCCCTGTCCTGTGGTGTTCCTTCTTTTTTTTTGCCGGAATGCCTTTGCTCTTGCTTCTTCTTCTGTTGAGAGTATTCAGGCACCTTTTCTCTATCTGTGCTGTTCAGTGTAGGAGCCGTACGTGTTTGTCTGCTGAGCACGCGGAATGTAGAAAGTGCAAACCACCATGTGCTGTAAGTGTGATATACATAGCGGCTTTCAACGACTTCATATGAAAAAAAAGAGTGTAACATATCTCGTTAATGTTTCTATTGATTGCACGTTGAAATGGAAATAGTTCATGCGTTTTTGGGTCACGTATTTTTAATTTCACCTCTTTCCTTTTGTCATACGACTGCTAGGAAGTTTGCAGCTACATATGTCACTTGCATTCTAGTCCTGCTGGACACTGGTGCCCTCTACCACCCGCCTGTGTCCTCTGAGCCCCTTTCGCGAAGGCTTCCGGCATCTCTGTCCTCTCCGCATCGTGTTACTGTAGCTCTTCTTTGCTCCACTCTCGTAGCGCGTGATCACCACGCCTCCACTTGTAGTTATTTATGAGGAGGTGGTGTGGCCCTGAGGTCAGAGCTCAGAAGTGGCCACCACGATGCCTGCGATCCACGTCACGGTCCTGCCGCTTACTGACTTTAGGTCCTGGGGCCGGTCACTCAGCCCTACTGAGCTTCAGTTTCCTTTCTGTAAAGCAGCCATGATGTGAGTACCTACCTTACAGGAGCACTAAGGGATTAGCTGAGTCAGCGCATGAGGAGCTCTTAGAGCAGTGCCTGGCGCAAAATGCAACGGGAATGTTTTCCGTAGCTACTGATATTACCGCTGCTACGACTGCTGCTTCCTGGTGGACCCCTGACGTGTCTCTGACTGAGATCTTCACAGGCAGGGATGGCACCTTGCCGTCCCGTGGCACGGGGCCAGGACACGGGAGGTCCTCCTCCTGTGATACTGATGCTATTGAATGTTGATTGGATGCATTGTCGATTTAATTGATGCTGTTGATCGTGTTGAATTTTCCTTGAGGAGCCATCAAAACCCAAAGTGACTCCTCTGCCAATGTTAAAAAAAACAAAAAACATTTAAGGTTCTTTCACTTCCCCAAATATGTGTAATAGTGGCTCTTTATTCTATTTTCCCATCCTCAGAGGTATATCCTAGGCAGTACTCGTAGAAATACCTCCAAGACTGCCCTTCCTTCCTTTCATAAAGCATATTGGCCTCAGCGAAGAGCATGTCCTGTCTGAACGTTCTCAGCATTTGTCGCCCTCTGGAAACGGTTCTGCTCACCGTCCCTACCTTGGTGCCAGGACGTGCCTTCACGTTTCGCTCTCCGTGTCATTTCTTTGTGATGTTCTGTTGCAGTCGGCGTGTTTGTGTTCACATTTCGTGCAAGTGTCATCACGCGACCGAAGACAGTTCTTATTCAAGGCTGCCTGGAGCACGTGACTTTGCCTTGAGGGCGACACGGCTTTGTGCGGGAGGCCTGTTGTTCCTGACTGGGCGACCCTGTCTTAGACACTTAGCTGTGACGAGAGAGCTATCGGTTGTCTCTTGCCACCTGGGGTCTCTTCATTTACTCTTCTGATCAGGATTGGTTCTGTGAGAGCTGTTTGCCGAGGGAAACCGTGTGCTGTAATTGGAGTTGCCTACATAGACTGAGGTGGAATATGAATTCCGATGACGTCACACTCTGTTCCAGTGAACGCCAGCGGACTCTGCGTTAGGAGGTGGCCGTCTGGGGCCCTGTGTACCCGGTCATGTCCTCAAATCTCTACACTTTTTCCTTGTTGCTCCTGCCCCGCACCCCACCTGAGCCCTAATTTCATCTCCTTTGTGGCTCATAATGCCATTTATTCCACCACCCCTGCTTACCCCACCCTTCTCCCTTCCGTGGTATTGAACCTGACACTGTGATCACATCACCGTCTACCTCAGCCGGTGGCTGGGAATGACGCACAAGCCCCAGCGCACAACCTGTGCTTCTGTTTTCCTGCCCCTTAGTTGGAGGTACTCGATGCGTGTTCGCTGCATTGAATCAGATCATCTTTATACCGCCCAGGAGACCTTGCCTAGGCCGTGTCACGCTTGCTGCCAGCATTGGTGGTCCCAGACGGAACTTTTCTCCTTTACTGCTCTCTCTGACATCACAGCACCCAAATCTTTGGCGTGGGCTGTCCTTCCCGAGAATTATTCAGGTTAGCAGGTTGGAGAGGCAGCTGTTAGGGTTGGAAGCCCGATTCCCCGCTTGCCGAGACTTCCCCTCTCTAAACCTCTGCATGGGAAACCTATCACTCCTTCCTTCTCACAGGGTTGTTTGGATGTCCGTGCAATAGTCTAGAAAAGGAGTATCAGCATGTGACCCTTCGTGGGTCTTTGCAGCCATTACCTGCATCTGAATTACAGGAAAGACAGAGATGCTTTGGCTTCTGTGTCAGGCTCCGAACCGTTCAGGACCTGGTATCGAGCATAAGCTGAATATTCCTCTGATGCTTTTGCCAAAAATGATGTAATCAGGACCGCTTTCTAGACCTTGCGTGGCTTGGGACATGATGCGAAGTGTTAAAAATTAACAGGATTTCTTGTTTTCTCGCTGCCTGTCTGAGCCAAAGGCTAGTTATGTCTATTAATGTTTCTAGTCTCCTGGGGTCCTATCTCTTCCTCTCATTTTGGCACCACTGAAAATGTGTGTGATAAAATCTGAGCTGTCGTGAATCTTTTTGTTGGCTACTGGCACAGATAGGATATTTGGTAAGGATATTTTTTTCTACATTTCTTTTCACTGGCTGAAAGGATAAGTGCATGAGTATTGTTTTAACATGAGAGTAAGAATTGGATAACTGAGGACCGAACGGGAAGATGATGCTAAGTGGGTGTTTTTGCTGCTTAGCAGTGGTGAGGTCATCTGATGGCACTCATGCTTCTAGATGAGAGCCTCAGAGAAGTTGCTGTGTGAGGACACCTGATAGTTGCCGTTTCTGAGAAGGGAGGCCTTTTGGAATAAGTGTATCTGGCACTGTTCACGTTCTCTGCCCAACATGAGTGGAGGCAGTTTGTCGTTTAAGATCACAGGCTCTGAAAGCAGACAGGATTCAGATCCAGACTCTACTACTGACTGCTGTGTGACCTTGGGCAGTTTACTTAATCTCTCTGTGCTCCGTTGCCACGTCTATAAAATGGGAATGTATTACGTACCTTGTGAACTGCTTTGAGGGTGAAATGAGTCAGTATCACGCCAAGCACTGGCACAAAGTGCTCAGTAAGTGTCAGAGAGGCGGGTGTCACAGATGCCACAGTACGTGTCAACCTGACGTGGAGTTCACGTACGAGTAGTTCATGAATGTTTTTTCCCCTAAACGACGATTTTGGGGGTTGCTGTAGTGTCCTGGTGTCCCCTAATGTAGCGGCTTTGTTCTTGGGGTTTGAAGTGTTTCTTGGTTGAGGATCAGCTACCACCTGTGTCACAGCGATGCCCAGTATCCCACCACTGGTGACCCAGGTGTCGTAAGAGGCAGGCTGCCCCCCAGAGGGCTGTTGGGGCCCGTGCTGAGCCGGGTTACACACGATTGGGAAGAGCCTCAGACCGTTCTCAGGATTGCTGGAACGTGTCTTAGGTGATACCGTGTGGCTGTGCCGAAGACCAGCCAGGCCCTTTTGGAGGGTGGAGATTTGGGCCAAATGGGGACCCGATAGGCAGTGTCGTGGAAGGTGACGGGCCCTCCAGGTAGAAGCGGCAGCACCCACTGACCAGGCACATTTCATGTGTGTTTCGTACGGAAGGGACCCGTGGCCACCTTTTGCCCCAGCAGCCCTCACAGATCTAGACTGTCCAGAACTTTGCCAAGAGCATATCATTTCATCAGTAAATGATGTTTGAATGATGGGATTTATCACCTTCAAAAATAGAAGAGAACAACTGTGAGGCAGAATTAGAATGAAGCCTCCTTTTCCGTTTCGCATCCACCTTCAGCTTCTGGGATTCCAGCGTGAACCCCTTTCCCTGCAACTTTAAACGGAGGGTTGCAAATAAACTTAGGTCATTTATTGATTTGTTTTTCCAGGTCATTTAAAATAAACATCGATCCCCTGTCAGTATTTTAGTTATTTCTATAAATAGAAACATTGAAGGGGAAACAACTATTAGTTAGCTAATACTTTTTTTTTTTTTTTTCCTTAGTACTCATTTGAGAAACATGTCCTTCCTTGTAAGCAGGACAGGTCAGTACCAATGGCCAGGATCCTGGTACCAGTGGCCTGGACCCCAGTGAGAGGCTGCCACTTCCAAAGCCCCCTGCATTGCCTCTTCTCTCCCCCTGCCAGATGGGTCAAGGCTAGAAGTTCACCTTTAGGACTTTAAAGTAAAATACTGTGATGGATATGAGATAAAACGGGAATTAATCACTAATAGGTATGAGGAAAGCCTGTTGCCTTACTGACTTCATTCATTCATCCCCCTGCCTTTTTTGCCCCATTCTCCCTTCCCCGTCACCTTTTAAGCCGCTGAGCAGCTCTGTGTGCTGAACTGTGTGTGCTGTCCCATTACTGCTGAGTGTAGGGATTTGAATATGACCCCACCCTTGACCCGCAGATGCTAATGGTTTACTTGGAGGCGTAAGACAGGGATACGTGGGAAAGGTACTGGGCAGATCATAACAGGGCCACCAGAGGTCTGAGGTGTGACCTTAATTGTGTGACTGAACTGAGACGCAGAGAGAAAATCAGGAAAGACTTCATCCGAGAGGTAGGCTTCAGGGGACGATTGCGCAGAGAGAGAGTTCTCCGATTTGAATCGTGTCAGTGCCTATTTAGCGACCGCGGAAAAGGTTGATTGGGGCTGTATTTTGGAGAGTGTCATATGCCCACTGTCCTCTCATACTCACCCTGGAGTGTCCCTGGGAGTACTTAGAGCAAAAGTCAGAGTGGTGGGCTTGGTTGGCTAGAGTCTCTGCAGATAATAACTATCTTTGGCTTTGTGAGTCACACCACCTCGGTTGCAACTGTCACAGTTACTCGGTTCTGCTTTTGTAGCCAAAGCAGCCTTAGACCACGTGGAAATGAGTGGGTGTGGCGGTGTTCCAGTAAAACTTTATTTACCAAACAGGTGATGGCTGGATTTGGCCCTGGAGCCATAGTTTGCCATTCCCTTGATATGTGATATTTAGGGTAACCTGAATTGAAAACCAAACAAAATGAGAGTTCAGGTCATACGGAATAAAGGATATCATTGTGAATAATATTCTACTGTGTTCTGATTTGATGGCTTCTGTTGCATGCTTGCCCCCTCTGTGTGTATGTATTTTTCTCAGTAGCATTTATTATGCTGCTACACGAATTGCATTTTAGGATGGCCTAAGTCTCGAAATGTGGTATCTCTGAGTGCCATTTCTTGATGATGACAACACTTGCATTAAAAGCAAAAATTTGCCTGATTTCTTACTTATGATGGGCTGAATATTAGAGCCAACTGCATTAGGACCATATAATTTTACAAATTATTCTCCCTGAGACCTGATGGCTAGCTGCCTTCCAGTTGTGCTTTCCTATTAAAGAATGCTGTGATCTGGGTTTGACTCTCTAAAATTTCAATAAGTGGGTTTTTTTTTTTCAAACTGTAATTTTAAAAGATTTAAGAAACTTGTTTAACTTTATAGTTTTTGCCCTGTCCTGATATTCATTTAATTGGTTCTGCTAATGTGAATGCCCTTTCAAATATGAAAAAAATAAAGCAGGAAGGAAAAGTTGATTATTTCTGTAATTGGATTTTCTCTTGAATAAAATGATTTCACCCACGTTATCTTTCTGACTTAAGGGATGGGGGTGGGGGAACCAGTTTTCTTTCACATTGTAGTCAGAAGCAGACAGAAGAAGGTATAGTCTGTTCCAAGGTATCAGAAGACCATATTGGTTTTGGTTGTAATTAATTACTGATGCTGAATATACTCTGGCCCCTGCTTTCATTCCCAAATCTAAATTTCCACTGTGTGCAAAATAATTCCATCCAGGAAGAATTCTAATTACTTTAGTAATTATCATCTTATCTCTAAATGGAATTCAGACATTTGCTGCAGTTTATGAATGTTGGAAATGTTTCATTTCCTTTTCACCTTGAATAACAGAAAAAATACACATTACTGAATCTGGCTTCATTGAACCTTATAATTCATGTTACCATAGAAACAGAAAAACTCATATAAGAATTGTGTTAACAGTACTGTAGATAGTAAATACCTTCACTTCAACCAGCAATATCATAAAATGATTTTAATAACAGATGTGTAAAAACTCTTTGAGATTTAATATGGTTCCTTTTAAATATTATAACAATATTACTCAGTATGCTTACTTACACTTTTTAAAGCAATATCTTTGGTCTTATGTAAGGCTTTGTGCTTATTCCAAAATATTTGCTGTGGAATGCAGGCATAACGTTATGGGATAAAAAACATACTTAACACAGTATTTACTTAATTTTTAGTTAACAGTAGTGATTCATTTGGTTTTTTGCTTGAAGCCAAACTGTATATTCATGATTTATCCTGGGTTTAGGAACATAGTGGATGACACTAAATTCTTTGATGTCCTCTGAGTCTGCTTGGCGCCCCTCCCTTTTTTGCGCCTTTTTTTTGTTAACTACCTTTTTTATTCCAAAAACTAAAATTGTACCAAATTTAAACTAAATAAGCCATCTGGATTTTTATTTAGCATATTAAACGTAGTTTTATTGGGATGCCTGGGTGGCTCAGTCGGTTGAGCGTCTGACTTCGGCTCAGGTCATGATCTTACGGTTCATGAGTTCGAGCCCCGTTTTGGGCTTTATGCTGACAGCTGGGGGCCTGGAGCCTGCTTCAGATTCTGTGTGTGTGTGTGTGTGTGTGTGTGTCTCTCTCTCTGCCCCTCCCCCCCCTAAAAATAAACATTAAAAAAATTTTAAGTAGTTTTATTGATTTTGAAGAGAGGTAATAATTAAAAAAAAAAACCTAATTGCTACTACATTTTTTTCTCAGAAAGAGGCTTTAAAAGGCTACCTTGGATTTTAAATATCACTTATAATTAGTATGTGAATTACCAGCAGATTTTGGCTAATATTTGAAAACTGTCTCTTCAACCAAATTAGATGTAAACTTCTCTCTAACATTCACAAATTTTATGTGTTCTGCTTTGAAGAACATACATACTCATTTATAGGAATACATCTATATTCTTTGTATTCAGTGTGCAAACAGAGTTGAGGCTTTACTAGCCCTATCTTTTACCACTTATTCCATCTATTACTGTACCCAGACACAATGTGGTTTGTGTAAATGTAACTTCATTAAGGTCATAGAATAGGACACTGGTGAGTTTGATTGTTTCAATCTCGGCCCAGTTAGAAAGAAAAACTATGCAAGGTGTACCTATCAGAAGATATTTAGTATAAGGAATTTATGACATAGAAGTTAGAAGGCTGGAAAAGTAAAGGTGGGGAGATGAGATAACCAGAGGGTAATAATTACCGAAAGCAGTTGCTGCCAGGAGGGCTGGGGGAGCAGAAGGTCAGAGTTTGTGTTACTGGGTCCTGGGAGCACCGACCCCAGGGGTTGCCACCTCACCAGCAGGAAGTGACCACTTTGAGAGGCACCGAAGTTTCTCCCTGCTTCTGATCTCCTGGCACACCTTCTTTCTCAAGACCTAACAGGAAGCCAACTGCCAAAGGAATCAAATGTACTTTTTTGGACTTCTGGCCCCAGTAATACGATTAAAAATAGATGAGTGTGAGGCTGAGATGTTAATAAGAGTAACACCAGTTTTCATCATCTCCAAAATAATATGATAACTGACTGGGTGGGGCCCATTTTATATCGCTGACTTTATATTAGGTTAAACTTTATGAAATTGGCAGTAACTGACTATTTTTCATTTTCAAACAAAACAAATGAAACAGCAATATGTAACTCAGCATCCAGATTATACTAAATCTACTGCAGAGATGATGATTTCACTCATTTTAGTCAGATGAGCCTTTTCTCTTAGGAAAAAAAAGAAATGTCTCTTACATACACTGTGTCATTAGGTCAAAAGTTGCTTTTGTTTTTTTTTCCCCCTCATAATTTTTTGGCTGATCCGAAAGTATTCATAGAAGTATCTCCTAACCTTATTTGGGTCACAGAAGACTTTTAGAATCAGAAGAAAACTGTAGTCACTTCTCCCTGAAATATACACATAAAAATCTGCATGCAATTTTCAGGAATCCACAGACTCTGAGAGAAGAAATTTT
Organism: Panthera pardus; assembly: GCF_024362965.1. NCBI lineage: Eukaryota > Metazoa > Chordata > Mammalia > Carnivora > Felidae > Panthera > Panthera pardus. The sequence continues at coordinate 114,536,347 of NW_026526732.1, read as the reverse complement.
AGAATGGCATAAAGAAAGGGCTATATTGGCATTGGCACTTCCTTGACTTTTTGTTTCTTTCCCTCTTACTCATGATCAGCATGCCTATCTGAAATGCATACGCAGACACCCACCAACCTCTCTTGAGTTTAACATCAGAAGAGTGATTCTAGGTACTTAATCAGTGAACACAAAAGAGAGAAACGGATGGATGGATGGATGGATGGATGGACAGGTGGACAGACAAATGGAGGCACAGGTAGACAGATATTTATTCATTTGAAGAGACTTCACCAAAGAGAAAATTATCTACAGAAGTGCTCACGAAGCCACTTACTTTCTAAGTAATTTCTGAGCTGTTTTTATTTATTTATATTTAGTAGGTTTAAATTCTCAACTAGTATTAACTAGTTTTTCATTTGTGCACTTTCAACATAATTAAAATTCCAGAAACAAGCTATGCAGTAGTATAATTCCTTCATTAGATATTTTAGGAATTTTGTCAAGCTGCACCACAGCCAGAATATTATTCACATCTAGAGCATTTGGGTTTTTTTTTTTATACTTTACACATAAATCAATTCACCAAATGTTAAGGTCTTCTAATTTTTTTTTTTTTCTGTGATAAAGAATATCAACCTGATCGTGTCATGCAAACTCTACTTGTCTCTTACACTCCTCAGTCACTCCTTAGATCATTTTCTGCTAGTACCGATCTACGGCACAAAGTACAAAAGAAATGCGAGCAGCAATTATGGGCCATTGGTGTACTGAAAGTGGAGGAGTCCGGGTTCAAGGTATTTGGTAGAGTGCTGTTGTTCCTCACTTCCGTTCATTCCTTAAGGGACACAGAAGCAAGTTGACATCTATTAAGCATCTGTGTGCCAGCTGCTGTTATAAATGCTTTATATTCATCACATCACTTGATCTCTCAACAGCCCAGGAAGGGATGTGCTCTTATCCCCGTTTTGTAGAAGAGAAGGACCTGAGGCTCAGCACAGTAACAACACTTGTGAAAACGTGACTAGAAACCAGGGACCCAAATCTAGATTTAAAATCTCATTTCTTTCTACCGATACTGTTGCTGCTTCCTCTCTCTCAGCCATCTGGAGATAGGAATAATTCTATCTACCTGCTTCTTGATGAGTGATGATAATGATAAAAACAAGAAAATACCTTATGAAGAATAAATTTAGCATATAGCCATTTAGGTTTTAAATGCCTCCGTCTTCACTGAGGTGCATTTGTGGAAAGAGCACCAACCAGGTGGAAAGGTTTGGGTTTGAATTATGATTCTTCCAGCAATAGCTTGGTGACCTTCGGTAAATCATTTAACCTTTGGAGACCACAATTACCCTCTTTAAAACCCAATTCTGCAGATAGAGGCAAGTTTTACTTGCTGTAGTAAATTGCTTTGCAAATATTATTACTGAATATTTTTAACGTAAACTCATGATCAGCCACTGCTTCTGGTACATCAGTTCAGCGAGCACCTCAGTAACGTGGGTGGAGAGAAGACTGCCGTATCATGTAGTGATTCTGCAACTCAGGGCAATTTACCACTCAGTCTTATTTCCCTAAGGGTAGTTTCCCTGTGTCTCATAGAGATTAAACTAGAAGTTACCTAAGTTGCTAACACATTGCCTGGCACTTAGTATCATCTAATAGATGGTAGTTGTTGTCATTTCTTTGACAGGGTTACAATAACGATAGCTAAAACATAACAGGCAGTCTGTGGCTGGCACTGTCCATAGCAATTAGTACATGTACTAACTCCTTAATCTTATCTAGGAGTACTCTTACTCTCCCAGTTTTAGAGAAAAGGAAACCAAAGCCTACTAAGGCTAAGTAATTTGCTGTAGAGCATGCAACTCGTTAGTAAAAGAGCCTCTCAGTTATATACGCAAGGGGAGATTTTTCTCCCAGATACCCATATGAAGATGAGGGTCATCCAGAGGCACGCCTGTCTGTCTTTGTCTTAGTGACTTACGGCTTTTTAACCCTTATCCTAATGTATAGGCGCTTTTTCTTTCTCAGCTCATGTCCTTTAAGATTTGTTGTTCAGGAGGGCCTGGGTGGCTCGGTCAAATCTGTTAAGTGTCCCACTCTTGATTTTGGCTCACGTCATGATCTCACGGTTGGTTTGTGGGTTCAAGCCCCGTGTCAGGCTCCGCACTGGCGGTGCTGAGCCTGCTTGGGATTCTCTGTCTCCCTCTCTCTCTGCCCCTCCCCTGCCCCCCCCCACCTCAAAATAAATAAACTTAAAAAATTGTTTTTCATAGAAGTGTGAAAGTAATTTTAAAGCTGCTGACAGTTTTCTCAAATTTACTTGAAAATGTCATGCTGTTTCTCCTTAAATTTCCTTTTTTAGGATGAACAGAATGATACCTTGTTGTTGTCTGTTGGTAGCTGGGACATAGTCCTTCTTGCTGTCCTGCTCAGAACATAATTTCCTTTCGACCTTGACCTTACCTTTTATTATCTCTGCCCTTCCCTCCTATTTGGCCATGTTTAATTCTTTGGCTACATCCTGTCGAAAGTTCAGTTGTTCGGACTCTTTGGAAGAGAGTACCTAATGGAGGTTTCCTGCTACCTTTCTGTCTTCAGAAAGGCTTCCTCCCCTCCCCCCACCCCACTTTTAACAGGTTTATTGTGGGTATAATTTAGATACCATGCAGTTTGCACCTAATGTAAGTTATAGTTTGAAATTCTTAGTAAATTAAGAATTTGTGCAGCCATCATCACAGTGCAGTTTTAAAATGCTTTACTTACAAGAAAAAGTTTCTCAATGCCTACTTGGAGTCAATCCCTGCTCCCCCCACCCACCCCGAGACCCAAGCAATGACTGATCTGTTTTCTGTCTGTCTAATTTTGCATCTTATAGAAATTTCATATAAATGGAATTAAACAATAAGTAATCTTTTGTGTCTTCCTTCTTTTACTTCAGAATGTTTTTCAAGGTCCGTCTGTGTGGTGCACGTATCAGTAATTGGTTCTCTTTTCTTTGTAGGTAAATTTTCATTGTTCATTTTGTTTATCCATTTACCAGTTGACAGACATTTGGACTATTTCCAGTTTGGGGCTATAATGAGGAATGTCACTGTAAAAATCCACATAAAAGTCTTTGTGTGGACACACGTTTTAATGTCTCTTGGGTAGATTGCTAGGATAGAAACTTTCTTAGTCGCAGTAAGTGTTTCACTTTTTAGGAAACTGCCACACTGTTTTCCAAAGTGACTGCAAAGTTTTGAATTCCCACCTACAACGGATAAGTGTTTCTGTTTCTCTAGATGTACATCAATGTCTGTTATTTTTTTAGTGTTTTTTTGTTTAATACAGCCTTATCCTGGTGAGTGTGTGTGCGATCTTAACACGGTTTTAACTTGCGTTACTCTGCGGACTAATGATGTTGAGGCAGCTTTTTATGCACTTATTAGCTATTCATCTGTTTTCTTCAGTGAAGTGTTGGTTAAAATCCTTTGCCCGTTGTACAGTTATGTTGTTTGTCTTTTTATTAGTGACTCATATGAGTTCTTCATATATTTTGAATACAAATATTTTCATCACATACATGATTTGCAAATAATTTCTTCCTGTCTATGGCTTGTCTTTTTGTTTTCTTTATGGCGTTTTTCCAGTAAGTCCAGTTTACCCATTTTTTTTTTCTTTTATTGTGCTTTTGGTGTTAGCATTCTAGCTAAGAAGTCTTCGCTGAACTATATCGAGGACACAAAGATTTCTTCCCATATTTTCTTCGGGAAATTTAGTAATTCCAGTTCTTACATTTAGATTTAGTATTAAAGGCCTTTCTGTGCATACCATAAGGTAAGGGTCCAATAAGTTCTTTTTGTTTGTTTGTTTACTTTGCGTATGGTATCCATTTGCTCTAGCATCGTTTATTGAAAACATTGTCTCTTGACCTCATTGAATTGCTTTGGCGGTTTTGTTGAAAATTAATTAACCATAAAAGTATATTTGTTGAAAAGTAATTAACCATAAATGTATAAATGTATGGGTGTATTTTGGGGCTGTCCGTGTTCCATTGCTGTGTCTTTATACTAATACCACACTGCTGTGATTACTGTAGGTTCATAGTAAGTCTTTAAGTCAGGTTCATCCATTCCACCAACTTTGTCCTTTTTTTCTCTGGCTACTCTAAGTCCTTTGCATTTCCATATAAATTTTAGAATCAGCTTTTCAATTTCTTCAGAAAAATGTGCTGACATTTTGGTAGCAGTTGCATTGAATATGTGTATCAGTTTGAAGAGACATGCAATCTTAACCGTAAAATATTCCAATCCATGAAAATTATATATTTTCTATTTATTTAGATATTCTTTAATTTCAGTAAATTTTAAGAAAATCTCTTTAAGTTCTGTTTCTAGAGTGTAGGTCTTAGACTTCCCAAATTTATTCTTAAGTATTATTTATGCTATTGTGAATGGAATTGTGTCCTTGGTTTCTTTTTTTGTCTTTTTATGTTTATTTATTTATTTATTTTTGAGAGAGAGAGAGAGAGAGAGAGAGAGAACAAGTGAGAGAGAGGCACAGAGGGAGAGAGAGAAAATCCCAAGCAGGCCCCACACTGTCAGTGTAGAGCTGGACGTGGGGCTCGATCTCACAAACTATGATCTCGTTACCTAAGCCCAGATCAAGAGTCAGACACTTAATCGACTGAGCCACCCAGGTGCCCCGACCTTGATTTCATTTTCTGACTGTTCATTACTGATGTAAAGTGTACAGGTGATTTTTATATATTCATCTTTAGTTTTGCTAAACTGGCTTATTCTAGTAGGTTCATTAGATTCCTTCGAGTTGCCACATACAAGGTCATGTCATCTGCAAAAAAAAGTTTACTTTTTCTTTTTCAACCTATATGCTTTTCTTTTTCTTACCTTTCTTGCACTGACTACAACCTCCATAATATATTGAATTATAGAAGTGAGAACAGAAATCCTTGCCTTTTTACTAATCTGAGCGGAAATGCATTCAGTCTTTTACCACTAAAAATGAGGGGCACCTGAGTAGCTCAGTCGGTTAAGCAGCTGACTTCTACTCAGGTCATGATCTTGTGGTTTATGGGTTCAAGCCCCGCATCGGGCTCTGTGCTGACAGCTCAGAGCCTGGAGCCGCTTGGGATTCTGTGTCTCCCTCTCTCTCTGCCCCTCCCCCTCTCATGCTCTGTCTCTTTCAAAAATAGAATAAACATTAAAATTTTTTAAAAAATTAAAATTGGTAATATCTGTAGAGGCCCCTGGGTCACTCAGTTGGTTGAGCGGCCGATTTTGGCTCAGGTCATGATCTCGTGGTTCATGTGTTCGAGTCCTGCATCAGACTCTGTGCTGACAGCTCAGACCCTGGAGCCTGCTTCGGATTCTGTGTCTCCCTCTCTCTCTATCAAAATAAATAAACATCAAAAAAATTTTTTTTAATGATAATTTTTTATCAGGTTGAGATAGTTTTTCTCATGTTTTTCTCAGGTTGAGAGAGTTTTTATCATGAATGGGTGTTGGATCTGTCAACTTAGTTTTCTGCATTTACTGAGATCACCATGTGGGTTTTACCCTTTATTCTTTTAATAGGCTTACTGCATTAATCAAAATTTGTATGTCAAATTTGCATTCTTGGAATTAAAACTTGATCATGATTGGGGCGACTGGGGGGCTCGGTTGAGCACCCAACTCTTGGTTGTGGTTGAGGCTGTGATCTCACAGTTCTTGGGTTCAAGCCCCACTTTGAATCCCTGGTTGGGATTCTCTTTCTCTCTCTCTACTCCTCTCTCACTGACTCTCTCTGCCCTCTCTCAAAATAAATAAACTTAAAAAAAAATAAAAACAAATTGATCATGACAAACAATCCTTTTTATATGTTTCTGTGCCCATTTTGCTAATATTTTGTTAAGTGTCTCTGTTTTCATAAAATATATTGGTCTAGAATTTATTTCTAATCTCTTTCTCTGGTTTTTATATCGGCTGCTGCTGGACTTATAAAATGAGTTCCTTTTTCATCTGTCTTTAAAGTAGTTTCTATAGAGTTGGTTTTATTCTTAAATGTTTGATATGATTCACCTGTGAAGCCTTCTGGGCCTGGGTTGTTTCATATTGTTTTCTCTTGGTGGCAAGATTTTTAATTTCAAATACAATTTTTCTAATACATAAAAGGCTATTTTGGTTTTCTGTTTCTTCTTGAGTCAGTTTTAATGATTTATGTCTTTTTTTTAAGAATTTGCTCATTTCAGTTTAAGTTTTTAATGTCTCTGCACAAAATTGTTCATAATATACCTTTAGTGTCTTTTTCTTTTTAATGTTGGTAGCATCTGTGGTGCTTTCTCCTCCTTCATACCTGAAGCTGTCATTTGTTTTCTTTTTTCCTGTCAGTCTTGCTAATAGTTCAGTAATTTTACTGTTTTGTTTCAAATATATACCTTAACTTTTATTGATTTTTTTCTCTATTTTCTATTTCATTGTTTTTTTAAAACCGTTATTTAATAATTTACTTTTTAATCCTACTTTGGGTTTGATTTGCTCCTCTTTTTTAGCTTCTTGAGGTGGAGGCTTAGACTATTGTGTTTACCTCTTTGTAACACAGACATTTCAAGTCATGAATTTCTAAGTACTTCTTGAAGCTGCATCCCATATATTTAGATGTGTTTTTACTTTTATTCAGAACTAAAAACTGTTTCTTGGGGTGCCTGGGTGGCTCAGTCGGTTAAGTGTCTGACTCTTGATTGGGGCTCAGGTCATGATCTAATGATTCGTGAGGTCAAGCCCCACTTCAGGCTCTGTGCTGATAGCGTGGGGCTTGCCTCCCCCACTCACACTCACTCTGTCAAGATAAATAAATCAGTTTAAAAAATATTTCTTTTAGTTACATGTTTGTTTATGCATAATAATTTTAATAGATCTGGTTCTTTTTTTGGTTATTTTTATTTCTTTCTTTTGAAATAAATAGAATGTGTGCATTAGTCTTAATTGTTCCACATATGAAATTTGAAGCTCATCCTTCTTCCATTTTTTGCCAGTAGAACACCAAATTGCAAGTGAAAGTCTTGAGATGATTAAAGTACAACATTTTAAGTGGTATTTCAAATACAGTATGGGGTGTCTAAGTCTGTGTTTATTTTTACTCAGGATAAATAATTAAGTCTTAAAATATTTGGGACTCTCTTAAATCCTAGCCTCTGGCCAGCAAAGAGGTCATGCTCCCCTGATACCCTCCTGATTGATAGATTTGTGGAACTGATCAGAGAACCACTTCTGCCACTGCCGATGTGTAATTAGAATCTTTCTCATTAATTCTATTCCCAAGCTATTTAATGAACCCATTTTGCCGGTAAAAAGCTTGTATACATCAGAAAAAAATAGCGAGTCAAAATGTACCTGTTAATTAAGCTGAGAGAACATTTTCATCTTTCTTTCAGAATTATTTTCTCATACTGCTATGAAAACATAAATATAGAAGGTCTTTTAAATTTTAAAAACATAGAATACCTAGTAATTATATTCATTAGGCTTACAGCTTTCAATACATATGTGGAAATGATCATTTTTAAAAATTTTAGTATTTTGAAAATTCATTGCTTTTCAAAAACAGCATTCGCTGGTAATTAGCATATTAAATATTTGGATTAATGTTCTATTTTACTCTCCTTAAATTGCCTCATAGCCACTTAATTAATTTAGAAATTAGTTCACTTCAGACTTCCTTGATTTTCTTATGAACTGAAGAGAATTATTTACTAGGCAAATTAACAGTATAAATATGAGGGGTTTTTTTTTTAAGTTGGTTCACCTGAAGAGCCAAATTATTTTTAAGAAGCATTATTTGCATGTATAAAATTAACTTATAGATGAGCCTCATCTGACATTAAAGTGTAGTCTTTACTTTGGAAACATTTTATAGGCAATCAGTTTATATTCTTACATCCTTAGAAACCAAATAAACTGTTTTTACTTTTATATACTAACATAGGTCTTTTACAAATTCATAGTTGGCCTGTCCTCTCCTTTGTTATCAGTCAGCTTTCTGTGTAGATTTTCAAATATATTCACACATTGGACATCCCCTTTTTTAACATTTAAGAGGACTCCTGGAAAGGTTCTCTTTTCTCCTTCACTGTGGGCCTTAATGCCAAAGTAAGCAGGTGTTGCATAATACTGAGCTCAGCTATCCTGGGTCAAGGAGGATTGGGGGAGGGGCAATCAGTAAGGTACTTTCCTTTGGGAATACCCCATAATCGAGTGCCAAATTCATTCCAATTCACAGCCTACGACAATAGCCAATTGTCTTGGTTTCTACAGTATTTCACAGGCAGTTTCTAAGATTTTTTTTTTAATTTATTTCCTAAGGGAGATAGACTCTTCTCTGTCATTTCTGCTGTGATCTATTACTTACAGTTTTAGTTGTGGATTTCTTTTGTTCAGTAGTTATAAGTCAAGTGTAAACATTTGCTAATTAAACTTGTTGACATACTTTTTCTATTCAACGTGCTTTTAGTAAGTCTAGAAAATGGTCTTTTTATCTACAGCTTACTGTCAAAACATGTTTTTTATGATTTTCAAATGTAATTTTGATAATCACCTCTGAAGAAGAATGTTTTTATATCACAATAAAAATCAAAAAAATTGTTTTTCAAATATGCTCTGTTTCATTTTTCTCTGTGCATATTATCTCTTTTTCTGTTTACCAACACAGAGAAAAGTTCTAGCCTTTGGAACTTACCTCACTAGTTCAGGGTCAGCCAGATTAATAGCTGGATGAGACCAAGTAGAACTCAAGAAAGAAATATTTTTAAAAATCAATGCTATTCTTCTTCCGCGTTAAAGTATTATCCAAACAAGATATATACTATATATATACACTATATATATATATATATATATATGTATACAATACTATATATATACACTATATATATATATATATATATATATATATATACAAGATATATATTATCCAAACAAGAATATAAAGTATTCTACTTCCGAATTAAAGTATTATCCAAACAAGATATGGAAAGCCAATGTTTTTATGACGCCATTTGTATTTCCCTTTCCTCATGGTTATATCCATTGTTCTCTCTTATGCCCCCAAATATCTAATATATTTAAATGGGATAAACTGTTTTATTCATTCATATAGAACTACATGTAGGGAATAGAGAAATTGATATAGTTAGGTGTCTTTTGGTTTGTAATGTTTGAGGCTGTTTTTCCCGTTTTGTATGGATTGAGAGTAATATTGGAGCTTTGAATACTGTCCATGATATTTTGGTATTGTTATACTGTTAACACACAGTAGAATATTGTAGCACACTCTGGGATAGACTCCACCACAGAGAAAGGACATTCAAGATGTTAACATTTGGGCTCATGAAAAACAGAGGCAGTTTGTTATCCAGTCAATCTCTGATGAGAAGCTTTTGATAATTTATTCTTAATATGAAAGGGCAGAGTCACTCTTTCTTGATGGCGAGTCTCAGCCATGAAGGAGAGGGAGCAATATACAAGAACTTGGAGGAAATGGAGAGCATTGCAGTGATCAGAGGAAAACTTACGAAAACCTTTAACTGATACCTTTAGGAAGAAGAGAAAAGATGTTGCATCTCTAAAACAAATGATTAAGTGATAATATAAGAAAATTTGCTAGACCTAAAGACCATGAGTGTCCCGATTGTGCCCTTTACAAAGTTTTCATGCCTAATCTAAGGTCTATTATCATGAAATTTAAAAACATTGAGAAAAATTAATATCCTAAAAGTTTTCAAAAAGAGAGTAGGGCATATATAAAGAAGTTAAAGAGGTTTACATCAGAGTGAATCAGGACATCTCATCAGCAACCTTTCCAGGTTAAAAAAAGAAACAGTAGAAAATTCCGGTGGCTAATATTTTTCATTTTGGAGGGCTGTGAACAGCCACACTATCAGTCAATTGTGTAGATTAAGATGTGTTCAGATTATGCTAAGACAATAACAGAATTTCTCTGGCATTCTTTTTGATGAAGCTTCTGAAAGAATGCTCCAGCAGAATTAATCAAGAATTATGAATATAGGATCAGGTAAAAGGAGGCGGGGGGGTGGGGGGTGGGGAAGAAAACCAAAGAGTAACTTTCAAGGACGACAACAGTTTCATTATGAAAACAACACATACCAGAGAAAGTAGGAGTGGCATTTCCAGGGGGGAAAAATTGAATAAGTGAATTCTATACAGTACCTTGAGTGTTTAGAAAATAATATTGGTTTTTGATCGATCTGAGCTTGTGGAAAACATGAACACAGGTACCTAGAATAGGAAGCAAAAAAAAAAAAATTTTTTTTAAAGTTTTTAACTCTGGGAAAAATTCAAGGTGGCAAAAGAAAACATGATGGTAGTGTATACCAGTTGTCTGTGAGCAGTACCTTTGCAGTTAGGCTCCTGGAAATACGACTAATTTAACTAAAAACTGTGCAGTGATATTACTGAGAGGGATGGGATAGAGTAGATTAAAGGGCTGCCTCAGTGGAGAAGCTAATAAGTATTGCCTGAAAATCAAAAATCTAGAAATAGCAGAATCAGCATCTATTTTAAAATACAGAAAAAAGAACAAAGAAACATGCAGAAGAATTAAAAACGAATGGCTCTTGAGGAGGACAGGGGCCCCTGTTGTCCATAAATTTTTAATATTTAGGACTCTCTAAAACTATTTGCTTAAATGTCCCTTTCCTAAAAATAAAATTTAGTTTCAAAACATAGGCATTTAAAAGATCGGAGAGGGTCGCCTGGGTGGCACAGTCAGATAAGTGTCGAACCCTTGATCTTAGCTCAGGTCTTGATCTCAGGGTTGTTAGTTCGGGCCCCGTGTTAGTTCGGGCCCTACTTAAAAAATAAAAATTTAGAAAAGAAACTGTCAGAGAAATAGAATAATAATGGATGGCATTGAGTTTTTTTTCCATTTTTGTCTTGTTATTTTCTAGAGTTCCTGGAATAACTCTTGCCACAGATATTATCTGTGGTTTTCCTGGAGAAACAGACCAAGATTTTCAAGAAACAGTGAAACTCGTTGAAGAGTACAAATTCCCAAGCCTCTTTATTAACCAGTTCTACCCAAGACCAGGGACTCCTGCTGCAAAAATGGCACAAATTCCAGCACAAGTGGTAAGAGACTTCTCTGGCAAGGAAGGTGCTAGATTTAGCCAGGGGCTGTAAAAATGCAGCCCCGTTGTCTATCTTAACACAAGTGGCTCATGGTATAACCTTGAAGTTAAAAAATACAGGGAGGTGGGGAAGGGAGGGGCGGTGTCTGGGTGGCTCTGTTGGTTAAGCATCTGACTTCGGCTCAGGTCATGATCTTGCAGTTTGTGGGTTCGAGCCCCCTGTAGGGTTCTGTGCTGACAGCTCAGAGCCTGGAGCCTGCTTCAGATTCTGTTGTCTCCCTCTCTATTTGCCTCTCCCCTGCTCGCTCACTCTCTCTGTCTCTCTGTCTCTCTCTCTCTCTCTCAAAAATAAGAAAACATTAAAAAAAAATTTTTTTTTTTAAGTTTGAGACCTAGTAATGGCAAACTGTTTTCCAGAATGCCTCAGAAATTAATGTTCTCAAAGTAAGTTAGTTTCTAGATTTATTGGCTGGAATGGGAAAATGTTAATAAGCTTTAAGAGGAAGTCATATGTTTTTAACTGAAAATTTTCTGTTTTGTTTGAAATAACTAATACAAAATTGTGCCCTCCCATTAATTTTCCTCAAAACTTAACATGAAATACTAAAAGGAATAACCCAGAACTTGTTATTTTTTCCGTTATGCCATATGTGAATATCAGACATAAAACATACAGAGTTCTTATTTGAACATTTGGTTGAAAAAACATATTTTTATTTGTATATACAGACATATATTTTTAATATATTTTAAAGTCTATTTTCCCCAGTAAAACTGAAGTGACTATCATTCCTCAGAATTTTCTACCTTTTTGTTTCACAAATTTCTGTGTATACAAAGGTAGGAAAACATTTTCCAGATAGACCATATAATTTTATTTCTAACTTAATCAAAGAGGAAAGCAGATTTCTCACCACCATCGACTTTTCACAACCGTAAAAGTAAGTTGAATTAATCCATTATTTTTATATCTAAGTTATAATAGACTTTCTTGCATAAGACAAAATTCACCTTTTTTGGTCTACAGTTCTTTGAATCCTGACACATGCATACATTCATTTAACTACTACCGCAGTCCAGGTGTAGGACACTTCTGTCAGCACCCTAAATATTCCCTTTTATTTTTTTGTAGTTCTCTACTCCCTCCATCCCCTCATCTCTTGTCCTTATAGTTTAATCCATTCTTTTTTCAAACTTTACCTCTTTAATTAATAAGAAAGAAGTTTTCTGAGCCGTAACATGCCTGAAGACGTGTGTACAGCTGTACATTTCTCTGAAGTGGATACTTCCGTGCACCCTGGGCACATCCAGAAGCAGAAAATTGCCAGCACCTCAGAGGTTCCGGTCACGCCCTCCCCGCCACCCTCTCCCTTTCCCCGCCAGAAACCACTATCTCTCGTTTCAACACCATACGTTAGGTTTGACCTGTTCTGTACTTGATGTAAAGGGAAGAATTCATCAGTATTTGAATGTTTGGCTTTTTTTTTTTTTTTTTTTTTTAAATGCGGGGAATTCTTTTGATTGTTTCTGTTTTTCAGTAAAATCAATACTTGCCACACAGTCTTGCCTGAAGTTTTAAGTTAACTGTTCAGCATTAACAAGAAGTGGATTCTTCAGGGTGCCCGGCTAGCTCAGTCGGTAGAGCTTGTGACTCTTGATCTCATGGCAGTGAGTTCAAGCCCCACTTTGGGTGTCAAGATTACATAAAAACCTAGGCGGCTGGGTGGCTCAGTTGGTTAAGCGTCCGACTTCAGCTTAGGTCATGATCTCACAATTGGAGGGTTCGAGCCCCACATCAGGCTCTGTGCTCACAGCTCAGATTCTGTGTCTCTCCCTCTCTCTCTTTCTCTACCCCTCCCCTGTTCGTGCTCTGTCTCTCTCAAAAATAAACATTAAAAAAAATTTACAAAGAGAAGATTATATTAAAAAAATCATTTTAAAAATGAATTTTCTAGTAAATTATAACACATTTAGCTTCGTTAAATAATTTTTCATCTTTTTCTTCATTGTTTATTATTATACAGTTTGGGAGGCTAATACAGCTGTCTCAAATTTCACATCTGAAAAATCTCTACATCTCTGTCAGGAGTTGAACCTGTTGCTTATTGAGATTGTTGGTATTTATTTCAGGAATTGTTACAGTCTCTCTGATCTGTCCTAAAATAGTGAGGCATGAACTGTCCCCGGGTGCCCACTCTGCCATGTGCACCTCCCTCAAGCCCCCAATTTTCATTTGTTTTTAAACAAGATTGTGAGGGGCGCCTGAGTGGCGCAGTCGGTTAAGCGTCCGACTTCAGCCAGGTCACGATCTCGCGGTCCGTGAGTTCGAGCCCCGCGTCAGGCTCTGGGCTGATGGCTCGGAGCCTGGAGCCTGTTTCCGATTCTGTGTCTCCCTCTCTCTCTGCCCCTCCCCCGTTCATGCTCTGTCTCTCTCTGTCCCAAAAATAAATAAAAAACGTTGAAAAAAAAAATTTTAAACAAGATTATGTTGCTGAGACTAGTCTGTTTTTGCAGGTAGCTCTTGCTCGTCTATTTTCATTTCTGTACAGTGTTCCACTGCGTGCTCGCTTAGCCACCCTAACGTGAAAAGAGAATTGGGTATTTTCAACATTCCACTGTTAGTATCGCAACTGAGAACAGGTGTGAGCATTCTTGTCTGTGACTTTTGTTTGACTCATCTACATAAACTTCAAAAAAAAATTTTTTTTAATGTTTGTTTATTTTTGAGAGAGAGAGACAGCGCACGAGGGGTGGGGAGGGGCAGAGAGAGACCGAGAAACAGACTCTGAAGCAGGCTCCAGGCTGTGAGCTGTCAGCACCCAGCCCTATGCAGGGCCTGAACCCACGAACCACGTGATCATGACCTCAGCTGAAGTTGGACACTTAGCCGACTGAGGCCTCCCCTTGATACTATTAAAGTGACTGTTTTTCATTTTTTTAATTGTTACTGCTATCGAAAAATATAGTTGATTTTAACATACTTATCTTGGGGCGCCTGGGTGGCTCAGTCGGTTAAGCGGCCGACTTCGGCTCAGGTCATGATCTCGCGGTCTGTGAGTTCAAGCCCCTCGTCAGGCTCTATGCTGATAGCTCAGAGCCTGGAGCCTGCTTTGGATTCTGTCTCCCTCTCTCTGCCCCTCCCCCGTTCATGCTCTGTCTCTCTCTGTCTCAAAAATAAATAAATGTTAAAAAAAAATTAAAAAAAAAATATATATATATATATAACATACTTATCTTTCACCGGTCGACTTTGCTAACTTGACTTAGTAATCCTAATAATTTTTCTGTAGTTTTCTCTTCAGAGTTTTCTATGTATATAATTCTGTCATCGGCTGATCATTGCAGTTTTGTTTCTTCCTTTCCAATCCTCATAACTTTTACTTCTCGTCTTATTGCACTGGCTGGGACTTAATAGTCTGCTGTTGAGTAGAACTGGCCATTTTCTCTTCTTCCCAAACTCAAAGGAAAAGTCTTCCGAATTTCTCCATTAGGTATAAAAGTTGACTATAATTTGGGGATTACAGAAGTTCCTTTCTACTCCCAATGTACCCAGAGTCTGTGTGTGTGCACGCTCGCACTTGTTTGAATCATGAATGAAATTGAACTTAATCACTGTATCTTCATCTATGGAAATAATTACATAGTTTGTTTTAAGTCTGCTAATATTGTGAACTATACTGAATGCTTTCAAATGTGTAAAGCAACCTTGCATTCCTGGGAGAAACTTCATTTGGTCATAATGTATTACTTTTGATACATAATTGTAAATTTGCTAAAATTTTGTGAAGAATTTTTGCATATTTGTTCATGGAGGATTTTGACCTGTAGTTTTCAGTGCTCTCTTCTTCACTTTGGTATGAGAGTGATGTTGGCCTCATATAATGAGTCGGAAAGTATTTCTTTATCTACATTTTTCTGGAAGAGTTTGTATAGAATTTATACTATTTCTTCCTTAGATGTTTGATAGAATTGCCTAATGTGGTAAGTAGAATTCCAAGATGGCCCCACAACCTCCTTCACTCCCCTCCCCTGCCAGGGTGCACACTCTAAATCTCACTGTGATCTCACTCACTCTGATCTCTTTGATCGGGTTTGGAAAATGTCATCCATTCTCTCTTCAGGTATTTCTTGGGCTCCATTCTTTCATCCTGTCTTTGGAGATTTCATTTACATACGTTAGCCATTTTCATCACTTTCCCCATTGTCTAAGCTATCCTTTTTAATATTTTTCTTTCTTCGTTCTCTTTGTATTTCTAGATTTTTTTCTCCTCACCTGTTTTGTTTTTTTTTTAGTTTCTTGATATTTGCAGCAGTCGCTGGGCCATTGTCACGGTGTGGTGCCTGGAGAAAGGCAGAGTCCCAGACGCCACCCCAGACCTCGGCAATCCTAGTCCGCACCTCCAAATGATTCGTGTGCGCGTTAGCGTGCGTGAAGTGCTGTTCTAGTTCACTAAGCCTCTCTGCATCTGTTTTTAGTCAGCTCTCAAACCCTTCTATGCAATTTCTGATTTTAGTTAATTTGTTTTTTCTTCTAAAGAATAATTTGAGGGACGCCTGAGTGACTTAGTCCATTAAGTGTCTGACTCTTGATTTCGGCTCAGGTCATGATCTCACAGTTCGTGGGTTTGAGCCCCACATCAGGCTCTGTACTGGCAGTGCAGAGCCTGCTTGGGATTCTCTCTCTCTGCCCCTCCCCAGCTTGTACACATGCACACGCGTGCACGCATGCTCTCTCTCAAAACAAAAAGAACAATTTGATTTTTTTCTTCATGGATTTTAGTGAAATTCGTCTTATTTTCCTTTGTATTTTTTTAACATTTGTTAACTCCGTTATGTTAAAGCTCATTCTGAATTCTCCAATATCTGGTTCTAATGTTGGTTCTTTCTGTTGTCTTTTTTTTCTTCTTGATTTTGATCATTTGTCTTTTGTTTTTCCCATGTGCCTGATCATTTTTATTAAATGGTGACCATCATTTGTGTAAAAAAAAACCCAAACAAAATGAACCTAGAGATGCTAGTCAGTGAAGTATCATCTTCTGGGTAGAATTAACTTGCATCTGCCAGGCTCTGTGGTAAAGCTTGGTTATTTTGATTGATCTGAGAAATTTAATTGATCTGCGGAAAGTGGCTCCAAGTATGGAGCTTATGGGCTTCTCTCCTCTTGGGGATCTTGGTCCCTCAGGTTCTCACTACCTTGATAGTTTTTGATGTTGAAACAGGACATATTATACATTTTACTCACTTTTTCTAATTGTTCTTGGCAAGATTGCTGGTCTGATAGAAGCTAGTTTGCCTCAGCCAGAAGCAAAACTCATTACATAAAATCAGCTTTCAGGTGCTTTTTCTTTTCCGCTGTCTTTTACCTTTTAAACATAGCCCCTTAACATCTTCCTTACGTTTTTAGATTTTAATAACCTGGTCCTGGTTTAGCAGAACCTTTTTTTTTTCTTTACATGGTAGAGCAGTTTCAGGTTCACAGCACAGTTGCGAGGGAAGGACATAGACTTCCCATATACTCCCTGCCCACACGTGCACAGCCTCCCCCAGTCTCAGCATCCCAACATCAGAGTGGTACCTTTCTACATGGATACATCATATCACCTACTTTTATGTGAATACTCCTTTAAATGAATACTGGTATTAATATAAATATATGCCAGTTTTTAATGTTTTATAGTAGAGCTCTTAATAATGAACTAAATTATATGTATTTCTTAATCATTTAAATCACCAAGTGGATAAAGCCCGATTGAGTTTTGTATTTGCATAGGTTGGTGGGGGGGGGGGGGCAGTTCTCCAGTCTTTTATTGCCTGCTGAAAAAAGAGTATAACTCACTTAAATTTATAATGGAAATAAATTAGGCAGTGTATTTTCATGAACAAGATAAAGTAAAATTTATTTTTCTCTTAGCTTTTGCAAGATGATTAATGTATAAGAGATTTAATAGTAAGATCACCTAAGCTAAATGAGAGCGACCTTAGACTTTTAGACGAAAGGTCAAATTTGCATGTTTTTATTTTCTTTTCGATTGAGTCTTCCTTCATTAGTCTTCATTAATCTTAAGTAACTCTAATAGTGTTTTCAAATTGTCACTGAGATTCTTAGTCTGCCTAGAAAAGGTCACTTAAGTTTTAAAAGTCTTTGGATCCTTATCTGTCAATTCCAGACTTTTTTCTTTTTAAGAAAATTTTGATAAAAAATAATGACGTTGGGATGAAATCTTTAAGAGGCCTGTGACTTGAAGAACAATCTTGAGGTGACAAGAGTGGCTGTTGGAATGTTCATATTGGTTTGAAGTATTAAATTGTGACATTAAATCCACCTGCTTGCCTGTCTCACTTCTTGGAACCAGAGAGTAAAATCATGTCTTTAGATACATGTCAGCATAAAAGAATCATAACTCCCTTAGCTGCAGTTTCTAGAATATTTACCCTGAGGATAACGAGGCCATGGTACTCTTCTTGACTCAGCCCTGAGGAGTGTGGGTACGTGTGCCTGAGAGACGTAGAAGGCCACCTTGGGACAGACAGAGACAGCTTTGCTGAAACTGTTCATAATAGGTTTCCCTGTCAGGGACTGAATTTTTGCTGGAGGTATTCAAACCAAGGCAGGGTGGCCACTTGGAACAAATGTTGGGTGAGGAATTGTTCTTCAATCACATACAGAGCTTATTCAGTGACATGTAATGGCTCTCCCAAATTCTAGCTGCATAAGAGTCCAGAACATACTTTTATTATTTTTTTAAATTTTTAAATGTTTATGTTTGAGAAAGAGTAACACAGAGTGCAAGTGGGGGAGAGTCAGAGAAAGAGGGAGACACAGAATCTCAAGTGGGCTCCAGGCTCTGAGCTGTCAGCACAGAACCCGACGTGGGGCTGGAACGCATGAACCGTGAGATCATGACCTGAGCCGAAGGTGGCTGCTTAACCGACTGAGCCACCCAGGTGCCCCCAGAACATACTTTATTTTAAAAAGCAAAACAGAAATATAGAATATAGCTTTGTCACTTTTTCTAAATATTTCTACAATTTTTTGTTGGAGTGCATCAAGTTGTCTTCATGGAAAGACACTTTTACTTCCTGGCACTTAGACCTTACTTCATAACATGATTACATTACTTACAGAGTCTCGTATTTTCTTTCTTTTTTTTTTAATGTTAATTTATTTTTGAGAAAGAGGGAAAGTGAGAGGGAGAGAGTGCACGAGCGGGGAAGGGACAAAGAGAGGGAGACACAGAATCTGAAGCAGGCTTCAGTCTCTGAGCTGTCAGCACAGAGCCCGACGCGGGACTCTAACGAACTACGAGATCATGACCTGAGCCAAAGTTGGACGCTTAACCGACTGAGCCACCCAGGTGCCCCCACAGTCTCCTATTTTCAAATTAAGGTTTTTCTTTGGGGGAAAGGTAAAAATATTTTTAGGAGTCTTTGTACTCTAGATTGTCTAGTACTCTTTATTCTAAACTGATTCCTAAACACGCATGGGGAGACTCTCCTTTTCTCAAGGCCCTTTTCCTTTTTACTTCTTTCATTATTTTTTTTTGCTTTTACAAGGACTCTTCAGATTCTTCTGCAATTAATTGTATTTGATCCCACCACATACAGTTAATCTTTTAAATTCTACTTTTCTGGATATCATTTCTTTTTTGACTTCCATTTTGGATAGAGTTTTTAGCCTAACCCTAGTTTTGTTCTATGGATTTCAGATCACTTAACGGTGCATCATGAAGACTGTAGTAACAGCAGGTTACTATATAGGTGATCTATACCCAGAGAGGAAGCTGGGAAACCTTCTACCTTGTGTGAGCTTTTATACAGATGGCATTCATTTCACAAATAGAAAATTGAACTAAATGATCTCTAAGACCCCTTGAAGTTCTTCGTAATCTTTGATTCTCTCTCATACGGTTATAAAACCATAAACTATATTTTAAACTATATTTTAAAACTATATTTTAAAAATCTAGGTGCTTTCTTTTTGTAGATCATTGGTATGTAATCTGCATTTCCCAATCCTTCCATCTTTTACTTTGTTACGAATCTGAAAACTTTCTGTCTGTATGCTCAGTTAATTGACTGACGAGGACTACTAAAACACAATAATTAAATCAGTTATTTATGGGGGCTCCAAATGGCAGCAGTGGGACCAGCTATGCTAGAGAGAATAATAGGCCCCCGAAGATACCACATCCTGATCCCCAAACCCGTGGATGTGTTACTGTATGTAGTAGAAAGGCCCTCGCGCATGTGATTAAGTTAATGCGCTTGAACTGGCACATTGTTGCAGGTGGTGTGGGTGGGCTCTGTCTTCACAAGGGTTCTTGTGAGAGGGAGGCGTGAGGGTTAAAGTTAGAGGGAGGAGAGCGGAGGACACGCGCAGAGGATCAGAGCAATGTGCTTTGAAAATCAAGAAGGGGACCATGAGTTAGGAACGCAGGCGGTCTCTAGAAGCTGAAGAAGACAAGGAACAGATCCTCCCTTAGATCTTCCAGAAGGAACACAGCTCTGCTAACATCTTGGTTTTAGCCCATAAGACCCCTGAGACGTGTCACTTCCAGAACTGTAAGATCATAAATTTGTGTTGCGTTAAGCCACTAAGTTTGATAACTTGTTACTGTCACAATGGGGAATGAATATGCCAACAATGGGGTTGTTTGAACTGAGGGCATCGTCTAGCTCTTTGAGACAGGGAAATTGATTGCTTTCAGCCTTTAAGCTACCCAGAGTGTGCTGTGCGGCTAGATGACAGCTGTTTGCTCCTAGGTCTGTGAAAACTTACCCTGATGCTACCCACCCGGCACAGTAATCTATAGGCCTAATCATAATAATGTCCTAACAAAATAACAGTAAGAATTAACATCCATTTAGCCATCAGTGTATGTCTGACATTGTTCTGAGCCCTTCGCGTGTATTATCTAATTTCATTCTCACAAGTTATTACGGTCATTTTACACATGAGGAAACTGAAGCTCAGAGTGATGAGTTAACTTGCCCAAGCTCACACGGAGAGAGAAGGTCCTGCCTTTCTCTCTCTACCCTGAGGTCATGCACTTCCTTCCAGTATTCTTCATGCGCCCACAACACCCGGCTGCTGGAGATCCCAGCATGCACCATGTTCATTTCCTCTGCGTCAGGCTCCCTGGAGGGATCAGCACGTGGAGAGACCTGGGAATACAGAAAACTTGGGACATTTAATGAGCCTAACGTGCTCAAAATGCATGATATTTAGGACAGCAAGGCACGTTGCAGTCTTTGGTTGGGTTTGGTGGGGTCTGCAAGTGTATGAGCTCCATGAATGAGCCAGGAGCCACAGGCAAGCCCTGGACAAACAAGGCCTTGTCAGCCGTGTTGGGTGGCCTCGGACTGTCCTGTGGGCACTAGGGAGCCCCTGAATAGCAGTTATCACGTGTTTGTTTTTGAAAGCTCATTCTGTGTGCCGTGCCAGGAAGCCCAGTTAGGAAACTGTACAAGGCAGGTTTAGAGACTAATAGGTGAGTTTAAGAAATCTCAGGGACTTATTCCTGAGACCTTCAATCAGTATTTTTCTTTCGGACCTAATAACTGCAGGCATTAGACTTAGCTACATGTCAGCATAGTTATTCTGTGTCCAGTGGAGAATATTCATTTGCTGTACAGAAGGTCACTTAGTTGGCCTTTGATTGATTCCAGGCTCACGGACAAATATTGGTAGGCCAGAACATTTTCCAAGGACCCTTGAACATGCCGCGAATTTAGGGCATTACATCTCGTTTCTGCCTTTGTTCCTGTTGGTGCTGTTGGTGTTCTGTTTCTTAATGGTCATGAGATTGCTCCCTAGACCAGGCCTAGGCCTCTTGTACTCAGAAGGAGAAATGCCAGACCCCGCCAGACCCCTACCCTTGTCTGTTTCCCATCCCTCCCCCCAACATGATTTTATCTCCTCCCAAACTGTGTCTACGTGGCAGTTACAGGACTGGCTTTTCCCGTGTAGCCTCTTTATCATCTTCTGTGTTTTTGTTCTAAGTGCCATAAGATAAGCTTATCGCCCGTGTGTGTGTGTGTGTGTGTGTATGTGTGTGTGTGTGTGTGTGTGCGTTGTGAACTGTGGAAAACTCTGGATTTGGGAGCATTTGAAGAAACTGGAGCTCTGATTGGATCATTCTTTTTTAAATCCTTTTAAAACTGAGTACTTTTCCTCTTATCCCACTTTCACACTAAAAGAGTAAAGGAAACCGGTGATAACGTTTGGAGCTTTGAAGAATGTGAAAATGACAAGAATTGTTTAGCCTCAGTTGTGTGGAGGGAAATCTGCCACCGCCACTAATACCGTGGCCTTGCCAACACTAGGAGGCCCTTTGGTTGTTTACCATCTTGAAATTGAAGTGTTAGAGAATTTACCAAATGTGATTAATTTGGAGTGAATGAAAGCAAAATGTTGTGTCAGGATCTCATGAAAGAAAGTAAGTGCTGTTTCTCAGAAGAAACTCTTCTTGGGGGTATAAGAAAGATACATGGATATGGAATGATACAGCGGACTTACGCAGGAACTCGCCATCCAGGAAGCTGTCCAAGGGACCCAGTGAAACAAACACCTCGGGAGAGAGGTATCACTGGTGAGATCTTTATCAGTGTTCTCTGCCATAAGTGACTTTTGAAGAATAATCATGCTCCCGATTCCTCTCAGCCTGACTCATTCATTCTTTCGGAAAACCGCAACCTTCTCTCTGTGTACCCTTGCTGCTCCCCTTAACTTTCTGCCCTCTGAATCTGACCTCTTGCCTGCCACAGAGCACTGCCTGACTTTTCCTTTAGTCCTGATTGACGTTGATGAGCTGAATTTCATCATCATGCATATCAGTTTTGTGTGGTGAGACCCACAGGACGAGACATGTACTAGACACGTGTAGACCGTAACTCCAGGATGGAGCCATGTTGTGTTTTGGTCAAGATGGTGAAGATAAGACAAGAAAGACACACGTTTCTGTTGATATCTAAAGTCCTTTCATATGTCCCTTCTGTTAATGACGAGCCGTTGTAAGAAAAAAATCAGTGATGAGTATGTTTTGGAACCATGGTTTGTCTTGGTATTTCAGGTTTTGTAAAGTAAGTCAACTTTAGGACAACGAAGAGTCAGATATGATTTGAGAGCCTTGAGTTCGATGGTAACAGTTTTTTGTGCTTTTGTAGTCAGCTTATAGAAAATCATTAAACAAACAAACAAACAAAAAAACAACTCCTGGGACGCCTGGGTGGTTTAGTTCAGTTGAGCATCCGACTCTTGATTTTGGCTCAGGTTATGATCCCAGGGTTGTGGGATCGAGCCCTGCGTTGGGCTCTGTACTGAGTGTGGAGCCTGCTTGGGATTCTCTCTCTCTCCCCACCTCTTCCCTGCGCATGTACTCTCTCTCTGTCTGTCTCAAACAAAAAAAAAAAAGAATTTTTTTGTTTTTGAGAAAAAATACCCTCATCTTGTTTCTTATGATTGTTTAATGTTTTGTTTTCCTTTTGGCATTTATTTTTATCTTGTTTCTCTTCTGAATTTATAATTATGACAAAACAGTAGGAAGATATGTCGTTGTAAATTTTTCTCTCCGATGCGGAATGGTGGTAGGTATTATGGTTGAGATGGACAGAGTGAATTTTTATTAAATAAAGAGAATATAAACTCTATCCTTTGGAAAGTCATCTTTATTATATTTTAGTCTAACGTTTTTTCAATGGTGATCACATACCTTGTTTTATGTAAGTTTCAGAGAAAATTGCACGGATCTACATAATTCTTTTATGCCTTTTATATGAACTTGATTTATTAAAATTGTAATATTCAATTTGAATTCACTTTTTATTAACAACTTTAGAAGTGAGTAGACTCTTTGGAGTAACTTCTACAGATAAAGAATCTTATAATGACCTATCTTATTTTTTTATCTTATTATTTTTCAGTGATAATACGGTTCATTAACAACTTCACATTTATAACCTTCAAAGGGACCTACAAGTGTAGTTCTAAGTACTGGAGCTAATATTAAATGCATATGTAGGTCAACACTATATATTTGGTAATTTCCCATAACATGCTTTTCTAACTCCTGCCTCTTGGAACCATGTTTATATCACAATTAAGGAATAAAGTATCAAATATGAGCAGATAAGCATTCAAATGGATAAAATATACTGTACTAACTATGTCCTGATATCTTATAATCTAAGATGAATGTCCTGATTCTTTCTGTTTGCTACACCCAATAACGTACCTGTATAGAAATGGTCTATAAAATGAGAAGTTATACAGGCAGGGAAAAGAAACATAGTCTATGCTTTTCATGCACTTTGTCTCAGGTGATTCTTCCAACAATACTTTTAGGTATTACTTTTTTACTTTGCAGATGAGCCCGCCGAGGCTCAAAGGAAAGCAGATTTGCACAAGATTTCATAACATTTAAGTGACAGTGCCCAAGATGTGGGTTCTTCTTTCTGACTCTGCTCCATGCTCTTATGAACCATAAAATAAATATTTATCCCAGAAATTCCAAATAATTTTAGAACATTTTGACCAAAAAAGTACTGGTTTCCACAGTTTTATTTTTCTATTATAGCAGTGAGTATATATAGGTCCTAGAAAAATTGTAAACTTCTTAAAATGATTTTTAAACTTACAGAGAAGTTGTAAGACTAGTGCATCTCCAGCATAGCGGAGCCTTCGCGAAGCTTCAACACTTGGCTAAATTTGCTTTCTCTGGAGAGTTGGCTAGACAGACATACAGACAGACTGGCTGATATTTATCCCCTGAACAATTTCAGAGTAGATTACTGCTTAATAGTTAGTGAGGGTTTCCTAAGAAGGAGGATCTTACATAATCATTAGTGGTGTTAACCTTAATCAGGGAGTTCAACATGGATACAATACTTTAACCTACAGTGTTGATTATAGTTTGTCAAGAGTCCCAGCAGCGTTCTTTGGAGTCACTGTTTTCCAATCTAGGACACAGTTCGGGATCAGGTCTTGACTTCGTTGCCACATCTCTTTAGTCTCCTTTAACCTAGACACTAACTCAGCTTTTCTTTACCTTTCATGATATGTTGACATTTTTAAAGAATACTGGCTTGGTGCTTTATAGACTGCCTCTCAATGTGGGTTTCATTTTCCTCATGAGTAGGTTCCTGTTCTGTGTTTTGCCCTCTTCACCTAAATACATGATGTTCTGTTCTCAGTATCACATCTGGAGGCACATGGTGTTCTTTTGTCCTTATTGGTGGTACTAATTTTGATCACTGGATTCAGATGATGTCTGGTTTCTCCACCATATAGTTATCGATTTTTTGCATAAGAATTTTAACCCCCAGTATTTAACAGCATCATAAAAGAAAGAAAAAAGAGGCCTTGAAAACTCAGAAATCTTAGGTGGCGTGGTTCACACTTTCCATTTTTTAGTGGGTGGACCTCCACCGTTACCTAGTCTAAAAGACTTCCCATTCCTAAGTTTGTGTGTGTGTGTGTGTGTTTTAAATTTTTTTTAATGTTTATTTGTTTTTGAGAGAGACACAGAGCACGAGCAGGGGAAGGGCAGAGAGAGGGGGACACAGAATCCGAAGCAGGCTCCAGGCTCCAAGCTCTGAGCCATCAGCTCAGAGCCTGACGTGGGGCTCAAACCCATGAACTGTGAAATCGTGACCTGAGCCAAAGTCAGATGCTTAACTGACTGAGCCACCCAGGCGCCCCTTTATCTTAGTTTGAATTCATTTTAAATCTTTGAATTATTTCTAACAGTTTTTAATTCTTAGACTATTCTCTGTTTACACCAGGTACTTCAGAAGGAGTGTGCAGTGACAGGAGAACGTAGACTAGGAAAGGCAGAAATTTATTTCGTTGCAGTGCCTTGTGTGTTTACACAGCAGGTGGCACATGTACGGTTTTCATCCTCAGAAATGGAAAACTTGTGTGGGTCAAGAGGAGCTAGAAAAAATTGTGAGTGAAATATCTTTAATTTTTACGGGGAATTCCTGGCCCTGAGTGAAACGCTACTCCTGAAATGCTATGATACTAACTCATCAGCTCTGTCTGGATGTTACTGAGTGTCAGAGACATTCTGTTGGGATCAGAGGCACTGCAATGGCTCAATCACTTGAGTGTCTGACTCTTGATTTTGGCTCAGGTCATGATCCCAGGGTCGTGGGATTGAGCCCCGTGTTGGGCTCTGTGCTGAACATGGGACCTGCCTAAGATTCTCTCTCTCCCTTGCCCCTTTCCCCTGTTTTCACTCTCTCTAAGAAAAATTTAAAAAATAAATTCTGTTGGAATCAGAAACACTTTCCTTGCATGCTACATCCCTTTATAGCCTTTCCTCTCAACCTCAGTTGTCAGTGAAATCACAGAGAATCTCTGCAACCACTTTCTGGGTGTTTTGAACTTGTTTTGTTATGACAGTCAAATATACAAATGTGAAGGAAGAATTCTACAGGTAAATTCCAGTTGGTTCTGTAATCAAGGACAAAAGCATGTGATTGATATTACTAGGGCCATAGGAAGTTAATGTCAAGTAGTAATGGATGGATCTCTTCCCAACTAACTTGATAGTAAGTCTTCACAGGGGGCCCCAGGAGCCCCAAAGCCCCCAGAGAACAGCCCTCTTCATTCTTCTTACCAACTTAACCCAGAATCAGTCAGATGCCATTAAAATGACAATCAGTGTGTTCTCTAAAGTTTTTAAAAGGTTATCCAAATGAATAATTTGTCAGGTACCTGAAATCCTATCCCCGTGAAGAACATAAAAAGCACCGTGAAAACATTTAATTTGCTTTTACCTTCTGATAGCAGGGGCAGATGGGAGGTGACACGGTGGCTCTCTGCTGATACTTCTCACCGCCGTGCAGTGACCACAAAGTCATATGGATGGTAACGCCCCAAAATGTGGCTTTGGGGAGTAGTTGAAGTTTCTTGATCACTTTGGCCATCAGAACTACTGGTATCTTATTAAAAATTACCGTTAAAACAGCAGTTAGGATAGCATTAAGTAATATACCTAATATCAAATATACCTACTATCAAATGATGACATAATATCAGATAGACTTCTGTATGCAAGGGACTGGACTGGGCACGGCACCACATATCAGGGTGACTTCTGAGCGTTCCTCACTCTCAAGCAGCGTATGATCCAGAAAGGAGGCAAAGGATGACCTAAAGGGAGACTATACAAGGCAACGTGTCTCCACTGCTGTAAAAATGATACAAAGGGCTGTTAAAATGCAGGGCCTGATGAGTGGAATGATTGAAGTCACTGTCAAGAAAAAAGGGGGATATTTAAGCTGAGCTTCTCATTGTACAAAACACATTAGGAGTGCAGTACAAGATGTTTCTAGAAAATGATGAGAGGTTTCGTCCTTCTAAAATGCAAGGTTTGCAGTGAATAATGGGAAGCATCCTTTTGGGAAGTGGTTTGGGGCCAGTCAAGGGAATTTTGACTCTGTAATCACACACACAACCTGGTTAGCCCTTGAGACCGCTCCTAGAGAAAGATCTCAAGCTGAGCTGTCAGAAGTACATCACCCGTACTCCGTAGGCAACACCCACCACGTTTGAATAGAAGAATGAAAGGCACAGTTGCAGCACGATTTCAGTAGTGCTGGAGGAAACGGATTAGAAGCCATATGTAGGATGCATCAAAATGGCGGAAGGCCTCAGGCAGGAATGGAGATGGTGAGGAAATAGTGTTGCCATGAGATCAAATAGGTTGGCGGTGGATACAAGAATAGGCAGACGGAATGAACAAGAGAGACTTTGAAGGGAGAAGCTGGCGTGTACCTCGTGTGATGCTCACTGTGTACCTGACATGCCTGGTGCTTTACATACATTGATGTGTCTAATCTTCACAATAACCCTAGGTGATGACTGCGGTTATCCCTTTTTACATTTGAGGAAACTGAGGCACAGAGAGTATAAGTATCTTGTTCAAAGTCACACAGCTAGTAGTGGAGTTGGGATTCTTAATTTTTTTTTTAACGTTTCTTTATTTTTAAGAGAGAGAGAGAGAGAGTGAGAACATGAGTTGGGGAGGGGCAGAGAGAGAGAAAGAGAGAGAGAGAGAGGAAGACACAGAATCCCAAGCAAGCTCCAGGCTCTGAGCTGTCAGGACAGAGCTTGGCACAGAGGTCAAATCTCCCGACTGTGAGATTATGACCTGAGCCGAAGTTGGACACCTAACCGACTGACCTACCCTGACTCCGCTGGAGTTGGGATTTTTAAACCAAACGTTCTGGCTCTATACTCTGCTTCCCAACAATTTTCTCAATAATAAATTACAGTGGCCAGGAAGAAAGAAAACACAGTGCCAAAAATAAAGCTTTGAGAGACTTAATTAAAATACAGAATCCTTGATTTCTATTTTAAAGACAGAATTTTAGAGCCAAAATCTTCCTCATTTAAAGGCAAAGTGCCTTAACCAGGATGGCAACTTGAAAGGTGTAGGACTCTGTGTTCTCTGAGTCTTGGTGAGGGAATATTCTCGACCCAATGCCTCGTCCATGGTAAGGCCACAGTGAGTGAATGACAGGGGCCACAGGCAGACAGCAGTATTGCTCTGGCTGTACGAGGTGTATCTGTAAGCACTGAGGGTCAGGTTGTGGCATTGAGTTTCATCCCTCACCTGCCCCCTTTGCCGCCCCACTAATTGCCATGTTTTCCTTTCACCCCAAGACCACCTTCAAGTAAGATCCAGGGCTTACGTTCTCCCTTGCTGGGCCCACATTCCTTTTATACTTCGACTTTTTTGGTAATCTCTGTTGGAAACAAGTGAAAACCAGAATGAAAACGTTGAGGAAATTTACAGAAGTTAAAAGCCACCCTAGTCCCTCATCTTCAACTCTTTATTTCATTAGGTCTAGGTGTCATTTTAAAATATACATATTTTTCAGGAAACAAAACATTTATGTACCAAGCATTGATTAGGATGGTTTCCTAAACCTCTGTGGCCTACCGCGTCTCTTGCTTATTAATTAATTAGTATGGCGTTCTCTAATTTGACCACGTCTGTCTGCTTCTCCTTCCATAGGTCTTGTGGACTCTTCCTTTTCAGCATAAAGGCCTAACAAAACAAAATAGTATAAACTGCATGAAATTATGGGCCAACTATGCGCCTGGTACTCTATCAAACCCTGAGCAAGTGATGTCAGACGTCACTGGAAATAGAAAGAATGGGGGAAACAGTTTTCTACTGAAACTCTCCTACGGGAGTAGACTCTCTGTGGGTTGTAACTAGAACTTTGAGAAGCCATCTGAAATGAAGCTTCAGACTCCCAAAGATGTGCTTGTATAGCTGCCTTCTAAAGAGAGAGCCTAGGATGGGTATCGCTGCCTGTGTCACTGTTTTTTGCTCCTTCCCATGTAGGTCTCAGCCGGTCCTCTGAAAACGTCAAGTGTTTAAAGATCATTGACTTCCATGGTCACCAAAATAAGTAATTTGTAAGAAACCTTCGCCTGTCCCTAATTCTAGATCAATGGTTCTTCATAGGTTTTGAGAATTTGATTACATGTAATATTTACTATACACACATACATATGCACTCTTCCCAGGAAAACAACAGCAACAACAGCACAGATTTACCCGAAAATGTTAATATATTTTTGAAATACCCAGATATAACCATCCATGGCCTGTAGGAACCATGCGCATGGTGATTTGTATCACCTGATGAGCTTATTCCTGCCTCAGTTTATGTCCTGTCCACCGTGAGACAGCCACCATAGGACATTTCTCATAGATGGCCGACACCTACAGTGAATGTTTGTTGAATGAAAGGTTAAGTGCAGGCTGACCACATCATTGCTGATAAGGCCGGATAAAGACACTAACTCCCAGAAATAGGTTCATTTGTGAGAACAACACAGAGTGAATATGCTTCATAGAAACGTAACAGAGAAAAACAGATCAGAGACAAAGACAGTACTTTCAGAATCTGAGCTCATGGAAATCTGGGACAGAATGAAACACAGAGCACTGTGAGATTCGTTCATCTGGCCTGAAGGTGCAAGAGAATTCAAGGGAGCAGTTTGTAAGTGGCACTGAAATATAGTGATCTGCAGGTGAAATCATTGTTTGGATGTTTTGTTGTTGCTATTACTGTTTAGGGTTTGGGGGGTTGTGGAAGTTCTCCCAGAATATAACCATCATTTATAATGGAAAAAATGCAGCCCAGCCCCAAACAGCCAAGTGAAAAAGCTATAGGCCACCACTTGTTTAAAAGTTCGGAACTGTGGGGGCGCCTGGGTGGCTCAGTCGGTTAAGCGTCCGACTTCGGCTCAGGTCACGATCTCGCGGTATGTGAGTTCGAGCCCCGCATCGGGCTCTGTGGTGACTGCTCAGAGCCTGGAGCCCGTTTCAGATTCTGTGTCTCCCTCTCTCTCTGACCCCCCCCCCCCCCCGTTCATGCTCTGTCTCTCTCTGACTCAGAAATAAATAAATGTTAAAAAAAAAATTTTTTTTTAAAGTTCGGAACTGTGTTTATATTTCACTAATTTATTTTATTAATACTTGGCTGTACAACATGGTATTTGTCTTCAAAGTGAAACCGTGTTACTAAGAGTCTTGAAAATCAATATGATATAAAGGAGTGTTAAGTGATCCCTTCTACACGGTCATCTGTGGATACTAAATCAGCACCATGAAGCTTTGTAGTATTTTGTGTTTCGGAGAGTTAAAAGTGTAGCATTTACTTTTCTTGATTTTTAATACATAAAACAAAAAAGATACACTGGCATTCTTGATGACACCAGTAGGTAGTAAGTTGAATGTTCTAAAATTCCTACGCCTTAAGGAGATTCTAAAGGGAATTAAAAACCGAGCGGGAGTTTCTTGATCTGAGTTACTACATCCACAGGCTTCAGAGGATCTGGAAACCAACTAAATTGTGTAGAACAATGTAAGAGTCTGTACATAGTCCCCCCACCCCAGGGGAGGGACTCAGTTGGTTTTCATCAGATTCTTGAAAGAGATCCTTATTCCACAAAAGGTTAAGAACCAATTATATGGATTTAATGTCTTCAGTTTAAGAAAACAAATAAAAGGGCACCTGGCTGGATCAGTAGGTAGAGCATACAGCTCTTGAGCCTCGGGGTCATGAGTTTGAGCCCCACATTGGGCGTAGAGATTACTTAAGAGAGAGAAGAGAGACATAACAGCAGCAACAACTAATTAGGGGGAAAAAAAGGAGAAAAGGAATTAGAAAAAAAAGAAAGAAAACAAGAATAGGCTGTTTGTGTGTGTATATCTGTACACACATACAAAAAACCCTGTGTTTAAAAAACAAATTTCACCTGGGTAGAATTTACAGCTCTTAATCAACAGCTTTTAGTCAACACCTCGTGAATGTGGCAGCATCCCATCCAGCAGATAGAAGGCAGCTCTGAGGAGCCGTCCAGAATGAAAGGCAGAAGGAAGCGGGAACAAGGGAGTTATACTGGACAAGAATGCAGGTTGGTTACAGGTTTACTTTCCCTCAGGAGATGGCTGGAGTCTAATGAGGCAGATGAACGAGACCCCGGGCCGCTCTGGCAATTCCCGATTGACTGGTTTAAGAGTACGTTTCTGGGACAGCCGGAACTCTAATTAACATCTTCGTTTGGTGATGTGGGGCTTAGCATAAGTCACTCTGCTTGGGGCCTATTGCCTTTTTTTTTTTTTTTTTTTTTTTTTAACCACCTGTTTAATTGTTCAAATCATCAGTGTTTAGTTGTATTTTAATCTTGGCCTGGATAATTAACAGCTTAAAAAATTAACCAAAAATAAAATTTTTAAATGAACTTTTACTTTCTGGTTACTAGAAGGGATAAAATTTCATTACCGTAAAACACTGTGTTTTCAGGCCCAGTATTCCTTGGTAGGGCCCATGTCAGAGACCCTCCAAGCCTGATATAAGGGACCAAAGAAACTGTACCTCAGGACTTTGAAACTTAATTGTCTCCCATATCAAAAAAAATTTTAATGTTTATTTTTGAGAGAGACGGACAGAGAAGAAGCAGGGGAGAGGCAGAGGGAGAGAGCGAGACAGAGAATCCGAAGCAGGCTCCAGGCTCTGAGCTGTCAGCACAGAGCCTAATGCAGGGCTCAAACTCACAAACCGTGAGATCATGACCTGAGCTGAAGTCGGAGGCTTAACTGACTGAAGCCCTCAGGCGCCCTCCCGTATTTTTTAAGTGTGGGATTAAAGTTGGGGTTTTTTGCCAACCTTATGTCATCATGAGGACTGTCTTTGTGATCTTTCTTTTTTCTTCCTATTCATTCAGCAGATACCTAGTGAGTGCTCCTAGGTGCCTGACACTGTGGTGATGGGCAGCTTGGGTAAGGGCTCTCTTCTCATGGAGCTTACATTCTAGCTAGCGAGGGAAACAGCAAACAAACAAACATCAGCAAAATACCGGAGACTATGTTGCACGTTAATAGATTAATATACTAAATAATGACTGGGTGGATCCTTTGTGTTGATCAGCAAAGACCTCTCTGCAGAGGCGATGTCTGAATTTTGATAAGGATGAGGAGCCAACCTTGGCTTTCACACAAAGACCTTCAGAATGGATGAGCATGGAGAAACAAAAGGGAAGGCAGTATGGCTGAAATCTCTTAGGAAATGCAGTAAGGCAAGACGAACAAGGGTCAGGGCAGGTCAGACTTTATAAGCCAGAGTAAAATCTGGGGAGCAGCATAGGCCGAAAATGTAATGCTAATTCTGTAAGGTTTGGAGATACTGGAGGGTTTTGATTTTTGGTTTTTTGGTTTTTGTTTCTGTTTTTGTTTTTTTTTTGCTTTTGAATTTTTGAAAATGTATAGATACAAGCAATTGAAATGGAAATTTCCATATGAACCGAAGCAGTGGTTAGAAATCATCAGCTCATTGATGTTTTCAGATGCTGCTCTACAGCATGAACGCCATCATCATTCTTTGACTTTACGGAGACACACATCTGGTCACTTACGGAGAAAGTTTACAAGGGTTCCATCTTTGTAACTATAGCCGAATAGACACCTGTTAAGTGTTAGCTTGTGATAAGATAATGAATACAGTGATACTGTTGAACTGTTCCAGAGTTATGTTCGTGAGAACATACAAAGCACACACGTTGATAAGAGGAGCTAACGTTTATTGAGTGACTACTGTGTGCCGACACTGCCAGACATTTTGCTGACCTTTGGTCTGATCTCTGTCCTACGAAGGGTGGCATGTACATCAAGGCTGTAGATTAAGCCAGACTCTAAGTGCCAGCTTGGCCAAAGGGGTAAGCCCAACTTTGACACCTTCGATTGCTTTTCGTAGCTAGAACACTTGGTCCCTTCTGTCCTTGAGCACAGTCTTCAGAAAACACAGAATCTGTTGTGTTTGGGGAAAACAAACGAAAAAGAGTTGTAAATGCTACTTTCACAGTGCCTTTTGCTGATAGAGACTGATCTTATGGGTTACTCTTAAACAGCCTCCAGAACAAAGGGATGCTGTGTGTGTGTGTGTGCGTGTGTATCTCTTAAACATGCACAAACAGAATACGTAAAAATAACTTCTAGTTTTATCCCAGAATTCTTCACTCTTATGCTGGGGGTTCTAACATTAGATTATCACTTAACTTTATTCTTTAAAGTGATTGTTTTGAAAGATAAACTTCTAAAATTCCAGATGTGTAACATGTGAGCTAAGTGAATTAAGAGATTTTTTTTTTTTTTTTTTTTAAGAGTACTAACAGTTGGTCAGAGAATAAGTTCGGCCTCAGGTTTGAACAGAAAGATCTAGATAGATCAAATTTCGTTCTCTTCCAAATCCTACTATATAAAACTACAGTGCAGAGGTTTTTATTACAGGATTATTAACCCGCAAGGCTAAAGAAAACAGGAGAGGAAATAGCAGCAACAAAGCTGTGGTGGCAAGAAAATAGATGGATGGTTGACAGCGAGCTCACCTCCCTAGAGTATCCTAAACACCAACGTGGCAGTGCAGAAGAGCCAAAACCCAAACCGAGAAGCAGCCTTGAATGGCCCAAGAATCAGCTGGCGCCTCTGGAAGGAGAACGAGGCAAGAAGGGAGAGGACTAAAATAAGGAAAAGGGTAAGAAGAGGTTAGATGTCTCCATTTCCTCCCCAACTCGGGCTTCCAGGCGATAGCCCCTCACTCCCTGACAGAAGACTGGAAGCTTGTTCTGAAGGGCAAACGTACAAGAGATCTTGAGAGAAAGAGGGCCAGTAGGATGTGCACGTGTACATACCCTCATGCGTATAGAGAGAGAGAAAGAGGGAGGGAGGGAGGGAGGGGCGCTGAGAAGTCCCAAGATTTGTCAGCAAGCTGGAGACTGGGAGAGCCATCATATGGTTCTGGTCCACATCCAAAGGCCTGACAACCAGCACAGCCAGTGATGTAAGTTATGGTCCTAAAGCTGATGGCTCTAGACCCAAAAAGAGCCAGTGGTACAGTTCAAGTCCAAAGGTCAGAAGAGACCTGTGCCCCAGCTCAGTCAGTCTGTCAGGAGGACTTGCCCCAGACTCAGTCTTTGGCTGATGAGATGAAGCTCTCTCACACTGGGGGGTACAGTCTGCCCTATTCAGTCTACCAGCTCCAATGTTAATCTCATCCAGAAACACCCAGGATATTTGGCCAAGTGTCTGGGTACTCCATGGCCTAGTCAAACTGACACATAAAATCAACTATCACAGGACTATATAAGAAGGTCCCTGGACCGGAAGCCGCTGGGCATGGTTGAGGGCGAGGGGGATTTGGTCCACATAGATACGGATACCTCGTGCTCTCTTTGTTTCTTCATGCAGCTAGGGCCCTGGCGTTCATGCCTGCCTTTACCTTCCCAGCAAGAGTTTAGAAGAGTTTTTTGGGAAACCCAGCCAGTCCAACACTGAAAAGATGCTGGCATCAGAGTTTCCAGAATCAGTCCAGCCAGGTCACTCTCTAGTAAGGCCCGTATTGGCAAGCACAGCCATAGGTAGGCTCAGAACTTTCCATCAGTTTTAGTCTCTACATTGGTCTCCTGGGGCAGCCGTAACAAAATACCACAGACTTGTGGTGGCTTAAACAACGGAAATTTTTATCTTACGCTTCTGGAGTCTGAAAATCCAAGATCACGATGCTGACAGGGTTGGTTTCTGGTGAGACCTCCCTTCCTGGCTTGTAGATGACCTCCTTTCCACTGTGTCCTATCATGG
The DNA here is from genome assembly GCF_024362965.1 of Panthera pardus. Classification (NCBI taxonomy): domain Eukaryota; kingdom Metazoa; phylum Chordata; class Mammalia; order Carnivora; family Felidae; genus Panthera; species Panthera pardus. The sequence continues at coordinate 114,502,075 of NW_026526732.1, read as the reverse complement.
CCTTTCCTCTCCTGAGTGCACAGTGAGAGAGAAAGGTCTCTGATCTCTCTTCCTTTTCCAGTCCCACCCTTACAAATTCATTACCCATAATTACTTTTTGTTGTTGTTGTTGTTGTTGTTAGAGTAGGCTTCATGGCCAATGTGGGCCTTGAACTCACAATGCTGAGATCAAGAGTCATATGCTCTACTGACTGAGCCAACCAGCCCCTCCCCTTAATTACCTCCTTAAAGGCCTTATTTGTCACATTGGGAGTTAAGGCTTCTACATATGAATTTTGGGGGAGACAGAGTTCAGTCCTTAACAATCCCTTACCCTTAAACTTGAATAGGCAATCAAGGAGTTCCAGAATCCTTTCCTTTCTGAGGAAAACCACCAAATAACAAGAAGGACTGGGCCAAAACCAACAAAAGAGGGGGGATCGGGGTGGTGGAGAAACAGGACTATTCAGGGAGAAGAAAACTTAAAAAAATATATATCTTTGATATTCTCAGAGAAGTGAGAAAAGGTATATTCATAACACAATATCAGGATACCATAAAAAGAATGATTTAGAGGGGCGCCTGGGTGGCGCAGTCGGTTAAGCGTCCGACTTCAGCCAGGTCACGATCTCGCGGTCCGTGAGTTTGAGCCCCGCGTCAGGCTCTGGGCTGATGGCTCAGAGCCTGGAGCCTGTTTCCGATTCTGTGTCTCCCTCTCTCTCTTCCCCTCCCCCGTTCATGCTCTGTCTCTCTCTATCCCAAAAATAAATAAAAAACGTTGAAAAAAAAAAAAAAAGAATGATTTAGAGAACAAAAGCAATACTTAGAAATTAAAAACTTAGTAGCAAAATTTAAAAATTCAGTGAAGTTGGAAGATAGAGGAAATCTCCAGGAAACAAAAAAAGAAGAAATTACATAGAAAATAGACAAAAAAGGGAGATTAAAGGACCAATTCCAAGAGAGCCCAACATTCAAATAGCAGGAATTCCAGAAAGACTGAACAGAGAAGGGAGAGACTGTCAGGGAAATGATTCAAGGGCATTTCCTGTGTCTGAAGGACATGCCATGCCAGACTGCAAGCAGTTACACTGGACCCAGCATTATGGATGAGAAATAAACTGTACGTCAAGACAAGAGAGCATGTCTGGCCACATTCGAAGGATCAACAGTCAGAATGGCTTCAAGTGACAAGTGGGTGATGCCCTCTCAATTCTGAAAAAACTAAAATGCTTTCCGTCTTAGAATTTAATATCCTACCAAAGCATCATTCAGCATGTTCCTGCTCAGGAAGCTTTCTTTTTAAGTTTATTTATTTTGAGAGAGACCTCTCAAAGGCCAAGATCAAGAGTCGGACGCTCAACCGACTGAGCCGCCCACATGTCCCTCAGGAGACTTATTGCCTGTCTGGGCATCATCAAAACAAGAGAATACACTAAGAGAGAAGATCTAAGATAAAGGAAACGAAACAACACAGAGGGGTGAACAGAGTCTGCAGAATGGCAGTGGAAGGGAGAGCCATTCGTCAGTACTTTAGAGCAACCAGACTCCCTCAGAGCAGACTTGAAAGCTCTGGGAGAACCTTCTTCAAGAAAATGAAAAGGATACGTATTTAGTGGGAATTAGCTTCTTGAAACTGATTTGGGTCAGTGGAGGAGAATTTGAGATTGAATTGGTGATAAACACACAGACAATTAAGCAAATATGTAAATGAGGTGTTTTGTTTTTTTTAATTCCAAGGAAAATAAAATATACAGGAAAGGACATATAATCATAGTTACGACACAGCTGAATTCCGACCGGGATGTGTGTGGTGTTGCTGTATTGGGCAGAGGAGGTGAGCAGGCAGGGCAGGGACTAGAAACTCACTCGCCATAGTGGGAAACCAGTCGATGGTATCTAGTGCTAAAAAGTTTAGGGGCACCTGGGTAGTTCAGTCAGTTAAGCATCTGACTTTGGCTCAGGTCATGATCTCACAGTTCATGAGTTTGAGTCCCACATCGGGCTCTGTGCTGATGGCTCAGAGCCTGAAGCCTGCTTCAGGTTCTGTGTGTGTGTCTCTTTCTCTGCCCCTCCCCCACGTGTGCTCTGTCTCTCTGTCTCTGTCTCTCTCAAAAATAATTAAAAACATTAAAAAAAAAATTAGAGTCACCACGAAGACATGTTATTTAGCAATGTGGTGACAAAAGAATATACCAAAAGAATAAACTCAGAGAGTCAAAGGGGAGTTACTTCTAAGGAAGCAGAAAGTGGAAAAGGAAGCTGGGAGACTGTGGTGCGGGTTGACCCTTTTAGATTCAATATGCGTTGCAAAACCAATTATATGAAAAAAAAAAACTGACCAATTGCCTCTTCAGGGGGTTAGGATTAGCAGAGATACTAAACACAGCAACAAACACATGGAGAATTCCCAAGACAAACACCAAAGCATACTCTCCAACCTGGAAATGTGTTGGAGGTACACGGGAGTATAAAGAGCTAAGAAGATGCTGTAATTAAAGGAGAAAGAAGTAAAAAGAGCACAGAGCGTTTCCCTACAATTAATAGGTCGATAAAGACCTTCCAGCGTTGCTGTGAAGTAAAAAAAGAAGTTTATGCTTCTTGGCTCTTGGGGAACCGAGAAAGCCAGTAGATGGAGTCACTGCATGAAGGAAGGGGGCTGATTGCTGATAAAAACGCACGGAGCAGATATTCAGTAAATATTTGAGTGAACGAGTGCTTATCATTAAAACGTAGTTGCGAGCACTTTGAAAATAGAAACCACTATATAAATGTCAAAAAAAAAAATGTTTAGACTCTGAGATTGATTAAAGTTCATTTAAGCATAACTCTTTTAAAATCATCACAGTCAAGGCAGTTGATTGAGCTTTTTCCAAGGTACTCTTGCCATTTCGCATCGTAAACTTGCAGGGATGTTAGATCTGGAGGCCTTTTGTCCTTTTGTCCTTTTGTCCTCTCCCAGTGGAAAAGCAGAAGGAACAGGATATGCACAGTAAGTGGATGGTGGGGTCCTTTCCTCTCTGAAGAGGGAAGGGAAAGAAAGAGGCAGAGAGGAGAGCCGGGCGCTTACGGGGAGGCAGCATCCTGAGGCCGAGCGGACAGGCCCGCGCTTCGCCTGCAGGCGATCTCTGTGGCGGACCCGGCCCCCTAAGGGTGGAGAGGGAGTTTGGCAGATGGGACAGCGATGCTTCAGCTGCCGTGCAGTCTGTGGTGGTCAGCGTGGTCAGAGTACCCCGTTTGGCCTGTTTCCTCAGGCCTTAAATGGTCAGGACGGTTATTTGGAACCAACCGTCTGGGCATTTTTTCCTGTTTGTGTGAATATGGGTTCATTTCTACGAAAACTTACATAACACGGATTATAAATAACTGGGGTTCTTTGAGGTGTTGGACTGGGCTCAAGGGAAGCCTCGTTTTTCATGTTCCTCCTGCCTTGCCCTTGCTCTAGTTTCATGGGCCCTCAGCCGTCACCCCTGCCCCCTGCTCCCACCCACTCACATACGTACCTGTGCCTTCTTTCTGGTGAGGACAGAGCCAGCCTCAGAGATTGTCCCCGACTAGCTGCCTGTGCAGGAACCTTGCTGTACAGTATGAAAAGGAATCCACTGAAGTCTGAAGTGTCATGAGGACGAGAGAAGGGAGAAGATTGAACTGTATATTAAATTGTCTTGTGGTTATCAAATAAAGACTCTCTGATCATAAAGGCCAAAGATAAAAAAGAAAATGTGTGTGTTCAATATACGGAACAAAAATCCGTCTATTTTTGACATCGTATTTGAGGAGAAGATAGGTCAAAAAGCCCAGCCACCCCTGAAATGAATTTTAGACTCTCCTTATTGGTGTGATGGGGCAGGGAGAGATCTCAGTGATGGTGCATGGCTGATAGAAATGACTTTTTACAGTAGGTGCTAAATTAGATGTACAAAGTAGGAGAGTTATCAACCCTACATTGTCACGTCTGACCTTCTAGGTCCCAGTCGTGGAATCATAATAAAAACGAGTCGTGGGTTTCTCTGGAGATGCAGCAATAACTGACTTAGAACAGTTTTCAAGCTTCTCTTCAAATGGGGTGACACCAGGGGTTATGCAGGGTCATGAAGGAGGTGCATTGGTTTTGATCAGTTTTTGGAACTATACAGCAGCTTATCTGTAGGTCAGAGAAATTTAGTTTTCTCCATTCTTTTTTCATCATTTTCCCCCCTGGGTGCTATGTGGATTAGCCTCTGGAAGCTGGGGTGAGGCTCTGAGTGTTAATAGAGTTCGCGCGGATCCAGACTGCCCAACTCTGTATTTCACGACGTTGGGCTTCCAAGAGCATTCTCGTGGAATGTGCGAGTCAGTAAAGGCACATTACCACCTCTCCACAAATAAGAGGAGGACAGATATGTGGTGACAACAGAGAAATACAGACGGCTCCACCTTGCCTGTGTTATATCCACCTGCAGAATAGTGCTCTCGCACCATTCCGTCTCTGATACGACTTCCTGTTTTTGCTTTTTGCTTAATTGTATACTTTGTCCCTACTGAAATAATTTATAGGTACCAGACATTATTATTAAGCAGGTAGAAAACAGTTAAACCATTTGTCCCCAGCCTCTCCCTAATTTCAAGTAATTTATAACACAGTAAAACTGGAGACAAAAACATTGTAGGACATAGAAGCAGACCCGTGGCCCACACTCTTTGCCGGATCATGAGAGTGGGAGGGGCTCCCAGAGTTTTAACACTGTAACTGCTGATTCTTCTAAAATGTCACTGTGAGGGAAGTTATCTTGTCATATGTCAAAGGAATGTTTTAAATTCTAAAAACCACAGTGAGGAGCACCTGGCTGGCCTGTGTGTGGAGCAGAGCATGAGACCCTTGATCTCAGGGCGGTGAGTTTGAGCCCCAGGTTGGAGTGTGGAACCTACTTAAAAAAAAATAAAAATAACGGTGAAACCTCTTCATGCAGGAGTAATCACTAGACCTGTGAGTCGGTCTGTATACCAGTAAACCCAGGAATTAGTCTAAATGCCAAAGTTGGGTGAAAGAAGATTTTACAGGAATTAGATTAAAAGCTATTGTCTTTGCTTTGTCAAACTACTTAGATTCAAAGTAACCAGAAGGAGGAGGAATTTGGTGGGGGGATGATATTTATTCTTGTGTTACAAGGTGTTTGGGTGTGTTACAAACCTAGTGTCTAACATTCGTCACTTATCTGACTACTGATCAGTATATTCTGAAATGTTATCGGTTGTTATATTTACTGATTTATTTTTAAAGTAAGGGTATTCCACGACATATAACTGTTGATGTTGTCCTTTCCTAATATTTTTCTACCCAGCAAAAGGTACTGGATGCTGTCATTCCCCAATCCTGTGTATAACTTGTCAGAGAAAGGGTTAAGAAAGCAGAGTCCCTGGGGAAACAAGTTTCAAATTCGGGAGTTTTTACAATTATCATCTTGAACTGCATTTATAGTTATAAAAATAATTCCAGCATAAAATAAACTCGCCTTTAATAATCTATGGAAGAATCATAGGTCGTTTATTGGCATAGCCACTTGGTGTGAGCAGTGTTAGTACCAAATATGAACACCCTGTATTTCTTTTTCATTTGCTCAGCAAACATATGTATTTACTGTGTGCTTGGTTCCCAGTTAAGCACACTCACTGTTTCTCCCCTCTAGCTTCTCAAATCCAGGGGCCTCCTCTGGCTTGCTTTCTGTCTCACCAGGGCTTAGTATGGTCCCTGCAACGTGAGGGACACACAGTAAATCTGTCAAACGAGTGAACGTGTCATTCAATTAGTAACTAAGTTTTAGAGGTGGGAGAATGTATTTTATTTATTTTTTTAAATTTTTAATGTTTATTTACTTTTGAGAGAGAGACAGACAGAGTGTGAGCTGGTGAGGAGCACGGACAGAGAAGGAGACACAGAATCTGAAGCAGGCTCCAGGCTCTGAGCTGTCAGCACAGAGCCCGACGCGGGGCTCGAACTCACAGACTGCGAGATCGTGACCTGAGCCGAAGTCGGATGCGTAACCAACTGAGCCCCCCAGGTGCCCCTGGGAGAATGTATTTTAGATGTAGAGGGTGAGGATAGAGACAGGAAGAGTTTGTGGGTGGCTCTTACGAGGAACAGGAAGAGCCGCAGACTGGCTCCTCGCAGAGCAATGAGCAGGGAGTACTGGGAGGCCTCCATCCACACACGGTCTCCGAATCACTCAGGACACAAGCGAGCGACCGCATCAGTGGAGGTCGGGGAAAGCGGAGGGCAAAGGGTGGGCAGACAGAGGTGACGGAAGTTGAAGTGCTGTGTCATGAATTGAGATCCTGCAGGGAATCGGTGACCTGAGTGTTGGGTTTGAGGGACTAGACGGCTCAATGAAGCTCAGACCCAAATACGAGGGACTAAGGGGATGGCAGTGTTTGCCGAGTGGCTCCCATGTGCAAGCAATTTAATAAAGTCTTGTGGATGGAAAAGGGCCTCCCCGATGACCAACACGCAGCGTCTGCTCTCCAGGAGATGCTGACGCACAGTAAGTGCCAAAGGTCTGTGGGAGCACATAGTTAAAAAGATTCTTTCTGGGGGCGCCTGGTTGGCTCAGTCGGTTAAGTGTCTGACTTCGGCTCAGGTCACGACCTCATGGTTCACGGTCTCGAGCCCCGCGTCAGGCTCTGTGCTGACAGACAGCTCAGAGCCTAGAGCCAGCTTTGGAGTCTGTGTCTCCCTCTCTCTCTGTTCCTCATCTGCTCATGTGCCCTCTCTCTCTCTCTCTCTCTCTCTCTCTCTCTCTCTCTCTCTCTCTCTCAAAAGTAAATAAAGATTTAAAAAATTGAAAGAAAAAAAACAAGATTCTGTCCGGTGGGTGGAGGTGGGGATCCAGCACAGAAGTAATCTTTGAACGGGGCTCTTCAGGATGAATGTAGTGCACGGAGATAGTAGGGTAGGCGTTCCAGGGCAAAGAGAACAGCGTGGGCAAGATGTGGGCTTGAAAAAATGCAGGTCCGTCAGGAACGAGACGTTGTCTTTGGTGTTAGCCGGGAACCTGAGGCAGAGCCCTGATGCGGTACTTGGTACTTGATTCTCTGAGCAGCTGGGCGTCCTTGAAAGTTGTTAAAGGGGAGAGTGACCTCAGATGACCGTGCATTCGGAAGTGAACTCTGGCCTCTATTCAGAGGTGGGTTAAGCAGTGGCTCCAGACCGTGGCTTCACATTAGCATCACCTGCAAATGTTTGCTGAAATTCCAAATCCTGGGCCGTACCCCAGGTCGTTACATCGGAATCCGTGGCGAGGGGGTCCAGACGTGGTCGGTGCAGCCGGGGCTGCGCACGAACGGTTTGGAGCAGGGATTGGCAAACTCTTTCTGTAAAGGGCCAGATAATAGATGTTTTTGGCTTACAGGTCACACGGTTTCTGTTGTAACGCTTCTCCCCCACCACCGAGCGCAAAATCGACCACAAACAATGCGAGAACCAATGAGCGTGGCTGTGTTCCAGTAAAACTTGATGGGAATTTGAGCTATGTATAATTTTCACATGTCACCAATATTCTTGTTCTTTGGTTTTGTTTTTGTTTTTGTTTTTTTTTTTACTTCAGCCACTTAAAATTGTAAAAACAAATCACGGACTATACAAAAATTGGTGGCCAGACCAAATTTGGCCAGGCCAGATTTGGCCTGCAGACCATTTTCTGCCAGTTCTTGATCTGGAGGACGAAAACTGGACCCGGAGAGTCCAGGAAAGAAAACATTACTACAGTAATCCAGATAAGAAGTAAAGTTAACTCTCTTTTGTGGTCATTAGAAGGTCAGACTGAAGATAAGTGATATTGAATTGATATTTATAGCAACTCATACTCTCGTGTGCTACTTTTGAGCGCCAGAAGTTCCCATACAAAGGAACTCTGAATGAACCATTGTGCGGTGTGTAGTATTTAGGACCCTTTGACTTTGTCTTTTTAATTTTATAGGCGTTTTATTTATGTCGCAAGGCTGTTTCTCTTCTAACTGCTTGAAATGGCTACACATTTTGGCAACACCTACTCCTACCATTACAGAACAGTTCAGTCTCCTTCCCTTTCTCCTGTGCCAGGCACGCCTTTGTCGCCAAAGAATGACCTTTCCTTGCGAACAAATGTTCTCTTTAGAAAATAAGGTGAGCTTGATATAAGAAGATATGGCCACTGATATTTTATCAGCTGAATTAATGCAGAATTCCCTTTTTAGACTTTGCTCCAGCATTTGTTGCCTACTTAAGGAGCTCCTTTACCACGCCCACTGTGAAAATGAGAGACTGGTTATCGCAGCCACAATTCCACTGAGGTTATTTGAGAAACCACAAAGCCAAAAAGAAAAAAAAAAAAAAACGTTCCCTCTGATACCTGCTGTGCTTCAAAATCAGTGGTACGTCTCCACATTTGGCTGGTTGGCTTTTTTTGAATACCATTAACAATGGGTGAACTCACTGGCTTCCCTGTTTCCTAACTCCCACTCTTTGAAGTCTGCTGTTTCCTCTAAGTGTCTTCTGAGACATGCCTACGCCGTGCCCTCCACTGTGGGGACTCCAGACTCTAAAGAACCTGAAACTCTCCTTGAATTTGCTGTAACCAGAAGCAGAGAAGGAAATTCAAGAGCATAGACGAAGTTGGGTCATCTCTGTTACCTTCCAGATCGTACTAGAAAGTAAGAGGTGAAAAATGTATGTAGGCTTAGAGCAGCCTATTTTTCTTTACTTTCCCCACCCTCCTTACTGTAGCCATTTATCACAGAACACAAAACTATTACATACGTGCCTTAGGAAGGAAAAGCAGATGAGATTCTGAAGAGTTTGTTTTCCTGAGTGTTTTGGGTGTCTTTGATCACCAGACCTATTTCACATCACTAATGTTTTTTTTTTTAACTAATTTTGAATTCGTTATTTTAGGTTCCAGGGACCTGTTCTTTCTTCTTAGTGATCTTGAGTGATTATTATCCTAGGGACTCCATCCAAATATGTCCAATATAAAGAGTGAGATTGTGATTGAGTGCTGATAACGTCAAGTGCTTTTAATTAAGCTTCTGATGTTTTATACATTGATAACAAAATAAAGTTTCAGGTTTATTAAATTAGCCTCCCATTAATTTTTCAGAAGCACTCACCAAGGGAACTAGATATATAGCAGTAGCCTATTCCCTGCAGCCAAAGCCTCGATGTGCCCCTGAGGAATTCCTGAAGAGAGTTCATTCTCGAGTCAAGGAAGAGGTTGGGAAGTAAAGCAAAGCTGCTGACGGAATATCGACGTTAAGAATGAAAATGCTGTTTGAATTCAGAACCCAGAATGGCAAAAGCTGAAGGCCAGCGGGGAACCCACGTAGAAGACAGAGGCTGACAGCTAGGAGAGACCTCAGGGAGCATATCGGCTGCTGGTCCTCGACTTTGACCGCACGTTGGAAAACCCGAGAGCTTTCAAATAGATCCCATCATGCCAGTTAGCTCAGTGCCACTGGGGATCTAGACCAGAGCCCTGGTATATTTTAAAGGTTCCTCACTGGTTCCAACCTGCAGCCAGGGTTGAGAACCACTGAGAACCACTGGCCCCTCATGTCACGACGTCCAGAGCGGATTCCTCGCCCAAGGTCAGAGAGCTGATTTGCTGAGATGTTAACTTCCGTCTTCTCCTCTCAACTTCTTGCCTCCTTTATTCTGTATGTTCCCCGTGTGATCACATCCCCTCTTCTGCTTTATTAACTTACACCTGTAGGCTCATGACTCCCAGATCCATGGCCCCCATCTCTCTGCTGGCACCAAACCTTTATGTCTCACTCCCCCATTATCTCCCAAATGTATCACGTCCAGCCGTTCAAACACATTCTGTTCAATCTGAGTTCCCCACCCCACCTGCCACCCTCCACCCCTTACCCCCCAAAAACTTACTTTTTGCCTGGATTCCTCATGTCAGTGCAGGGAGCGCTTCCCTTCCCGTGGTTATCTGAACCTGAAATCTTAGAGCCATCCACGTCCTTCCCTCTCTTGCGCTCCTTCCCTAACCGGTCACCAAGAGCTGTAGGGCCTGCGCCCTCCCTCTTCCTCCACCCATCCCACCTCGTCGCCCCGCCTAGCTGAACCTGGGATGGGGTGCTGTCCTTTCCTCTGAACCATTGCCACGTCCTGCCGTGCCACCTTCAGCCTCTAGCCTGGCACCCGTGCTCCACCTCTCACACCATTAGGAAGCCCCTTCTGAGACCTAGATGTGACTGTCCCCTTTGCAACATTGTGTGCTCTAGTCCTCTAGCCATCTCTCTGGTTCCACGGCACCACCTCCTTTCCTTTCTTTTCCCCGTGTGCTTACATCCAGCCTACTTTCTTACAAATCATAAATGGCATAATCTATCTATAGACTCCGTTCCTTTAGTTCTTTATCAAAACCTGAACTCTCCAGTAAGGTATAATCTTTTCCCTCTTCCACCAAATGCTGGCATGTCGCAGACTGAGTTTAATAAGCCTGGCACTGCCCGCGTCCTGACGACTGGAGCCTGGAGCCTGCCCCCGGCAGGAAGTGTAGTAGAAGGTCCCAAGGCAGACAGGAGACCTACCTTACCGTCAGACCACAGTTGTGGTTGTTAGCACCTTCACTTACCTCTTAGCATTTCCGAGCTGCTTCCATTCTTATCCCTGACTTTCATGTCCTGGGTATCCTTGCTAAGCCCTGTCCTCACTTAATTCTCCTAGTTCTTGCAAGTTTTACCAAGAACCCCTTTGACCCTCAGTCATTTGTTTTTAATCTTGCACATCTTGGCTGGTTTTTTGGCCCTTTTACCTCAGGATGTGGTTCTCTGACTTCCCTACCGAATGCGTGTCCCCGGCAGGCACTAACTGACCAGTCCTTGTCCCCTGGCTTTTATTACATAGAATTTTGACTCCAGTCTCTTTGGGAATTTGTTTAGAACCTAACACTCCCAGACCCTGCCATTGTCATTGCCTTGTGTGCCTGTAGGACACAAAGGTCAGGCAGGGCCTGATGAGTTGTCTTGGCTACTTCTCTTCTGTTTCTCCTTGCCAGGGCTTAACTACTTCTCAGGCTCTCTGCCAACAAGGGGACAAGAAAAAATAAGTGGCTTTAAACTCTCCTTTCTTACTATATCAGTTATACTTTGTTTTGAACCTGTGTTAGTGGTTTGCCATAGAGTTGGCAATACATAGTTCCAAACAATCCAAGCAAAAAAAAAAAAAAAAAAAAAAAAAAAATCCAATTCCATGTCATATGATACTACTGTAGGGGAGTGTGAGTACCTTATAATAATAACACAGTCATCTTTATCTCTTCCTGTCATGCCTTGTGTCATTGTCATTCAGTTCACATACACAGATCCATGCAAAACCAAGTACATTGTTGCTGTTACTGTTTCGAATAAACTGTTATCTGTTAGATCAGTTAAGAATAAGGAGAATAAAATTTCTTTTACCTGCACTTTTCCCCCCCACGTATTCAGTGCCCTTCCTTCAGATCCAGATTTCTGCTCTCTATCATTTTCCTTCTCTCTAAAGAACTGCTTTTAACGTTTCTTGCAAATGAGATCTACTGGCAACAAATTCCCTCAGTTGTTGTTTGTCTGAGGAGGTTTTTATTTATTCATCTTTGAGGGATAATTTCGCAGGGTACAGAATTCTAAGTTGATGGGTTTTTCTTCTCAGCACTTTGAATATTTCTTTCTCTTCTTGCCTGCATGGTTTCTAAGATGTCAGATACAGTTCTTATCTTTGTTCCTCTATAGATAAGAAATTCCTCCCCCCACCCTTGGCCTCTTTCAGGAATTTGTTTTTGATTTACTATAATTTGAAAATTATAATAGGGGCGCCTGGGTGGCTCAGTTGGTTAAGCATCCAACTTCGGCTCAGGTCATGATCTCACGGTCCATGAGATCAAGCCCCGCATCAGGCTCTGTGCTGACAGCTCAGAGCCTGGAGCCTGCTTCGGATTCTGTGTCTCCCTCTCTCTCTGCCCCTCCCCTGCTTGTGCTCTGTCCCTGTCTCTCAAGAATACATTAGAATAAGAATATGTAAAAGAATAGGTTTTCTTGTCATTGTCCTTCTTGTGTTGTCTGAACTTCCTAGATCTGTGGTTTGGTGTCTGACATTAATTTGGGGAAATTCTCAGGCATTATTGTTGCAAATATATGTGTTCCTTTCTCTCTTTCTTCCCCTTCTGATGACCCCATATGTTACACTTTTTGTAGCTGCCCCCATAGTCCTTATATTCCATTTTTTTTGAAGTTTATTTATTTTGAGAGAGAAAACATGAGCCAGAGAGGGGCAGAGAGAGAGAGAGAGAGAGAGAGAGAGAGAATCCCAAGCAGGCTCCTTGCTGTATGAACCAAGAGATCATGAGCTGAGACTAAGAGTTGGATGCTTAACCGACTCAGCCACTCAGGCGCCCATGGATATTCTCTCTTTTTTTTTTTCCCCCCACTTCAGTCTTTGTTCTTTTTTCATTTTGGTTTTTGAGAATTCTGTTGATCTGCCTTGAGCTCAGAGATTGCTTCTTCATTCATGTCCAGTCTACTGATGAGCCTGTCAGAGGCATTCTCCATTTCTGTTAGTGTTTATATTTAGCATTTGGGGGGGGGGGATGAGTTTGGGGGAGGCTCATTCTTAGATTTCCATCTCTCTGTTTGCATTTTTCATCTGTTCTTGCATACTGTCTACTTTAGCCATTAGAGCCCTCCACATATTTTAAATTCCCAGTCTGATAAATCCAGCACGCTGCCATGTCTGGTCCTCAAGCTTGGTCCGTCTTCAGATTGAGTTTTTTTGTCACTTGGTATGTCTTGTAATTTTTCTTGATAGCCAGATGTGATGTGCTGAGCAAAAGGAACTGCTGAAAATAGGCCTTGAGTTACCTGGTGTTGAGGTGTGAGGACAGGGAAAGCATTCCAGAGTCCTGTGATTAGAGCTCAGTCTTTTAGTGACTCTGTGCCCCTGGACTGCAAACATTTTCTTAGTGTTTCCCTCCTTCCGTGGGTGGAACAGGATGGCTAAGTGGACTGAGGTTGGGTATTTCCCTTCTCAGGTTAGCTAGACTCTGGTAATACCCAAGCAGGTTAGAGTCTGGTTAACTGGTTTCCCCTGAGGGCAGGCCTTATTAAGAACGGAGTGTTCTGGCTGGTTTCACAATGCTGCTTTGTCCCCTCCCCATGCCAGAAACCACAGGAGATTTTTCTCCCATATTTACCGTGGGAACCTGGTTGAGCTCCTGGAGGTAAATCTCTCCGTGTCGTGGACCACCTGCTCCCGTCCCATGACTGGATCGCCCCCAAGCTCCTAATAGTCATCTGCCCTGAGCCTCCCGCAATCCGTCAGTTACCCTTCCGGTTTTCCTACAGTGCTGGCTCCTATGGCAGCCTCACACTGCAGGAAGCCACATCCCCCGTGTCGGCTTCCTGGTCCCTCCCAGTTCTGGGGGCAACACTTTCTTCTGTTATTCCCTCCCTTATGCATCCAAAAAGAGTTGTTGGTTTTTCACTCTGTTCAAGCTTGTTACTTGCCGTGAGGCCAGAGTGGTGACTTTCCAAGCTCCTTACGTGCAGAAGAGGGAAACAGGAAGTTACTACATTGAAGCTCAAACCTGCTCTTTCGGCTTCTTACCACTAGGTTTACTGAGACATTTATATCATAGTATCTACAAGTAGACACTGAGCACAGAAAACACGGACTTCGTGCGGGGAGCCCAGGAGAAGTTAAACTGGAGGATATTGGTACAGTTTGATTGGTTCCATAACCTCACCTTCCAAGTCCAGATTCTCATCATATGTCGTGCTTCTTTCAGATCTAACTCCTGTGTCCCCTTGATGAAAATGGAAATGATTACACTGTCTGGAAGCCTGAACTGTTAAAAAAAAAAAATGCTCCATTGGGGCTTTTAGCTTGGTGGTTGTGTCCGAAAAGGAGTTTAAACTTGGACATGAAAGGAGTCATCGGTGTTCTCTGTTCTTAGAGAGTGAAATACAAAGCAGTTTAGGAAATACCTACAGGTTGGGGTTCTCAGAAATCTACAAGTTTTACCACAGTTTCAGACTGCCTTAAACCCAGCTACCTACGCAACCTGCAAGGCTCAGCACAGTCGCTTGTCATCTCCCTCTCGTCTCTGCAGCCTGGACCGCAGGATTTGGGATGCAGGTGACAGGAAGGTGCCTCGTACAGTTGACAGAGTTGTTGGGCACCCTCGTTCTAAGCACATCACACACCTTGTTTGACATGTTTACTTTTTACACACCCGGAGAATTAGCAGGTGCTTGCATGACTGCGTTGTTTGTTTTAACAGGCTAAGAAGTGGGAGGTAGGTTAGACCCACACGATGATGCAATAGGAAAGTATCTAATTATTCCATTTTTGGCTCAGCGCTCAGTTTCAGTTAAAAGTGCTGATAGCAAGGCTCAACAAGTCCTGTAGCCTAGTACCCTTAGCATTGTCTGCCTGTGAGAAACCGGCTTGCTACCAAGCATGGCCGCACGTTAGCCCCTTGCGTGTAAGATCTTCCATGTGGCTAGAATTTAGCAAAAGATCTCAGAGTTCCTGTAATGAGGCATTACAGTGTGGATGCAGAAGGCTCTAAAAGTCCCATATCTATTTCCGCACGCTCAACGAGCCAACTTGGAATATTGTGTCTGCACATAGACTGTTCACAAGTTAACTCCTGAGAGCCAGACAGGTCATGGTTGTTTGGACTGGTATATTCATCCTGACGTGTCAGGGTGTAGGTTACGATTGGTCCTTGAACTGTCTTCATCGAGTGGAAGGAGCAAGGTTCAGGGTCCGGGAACTATCGCTACAAGTAGACGTGGTCCCAGGCAGAGATTCGAGATCTGGGGTGACTAACTGTTTCTGTAAAGGGCCAGATAGTAAATACTTGAGGATTTATGGGCCATGTGATCTCTGCCGTAACCACTCAACTCTGCTCTCGCAGCGTGAAAACGGTCATAGATGATACGTAAACAGAAGCGTCTGGCTGCGTCTTGGTAAAATTTTGCTTACAAAAGCAGGTGGTGGACTGGGTTGGCCCATGGGCCATCATTTATATCAGCCCCTGTCCTGGATCCCAGAACGTACACCACTGGGCTATATGATCCTGACCTCATAGGAAAAGTAGTGGTAGTTTTCAGTTAACTGAACCAATACATATAACTTTCAGTACTCATAGCCAAGACTTCACTGTATTTGTATATAATGAATTTGTTGTCAGAAAGAAAAGCATTTTTCCTCACTGGCTGCTTTGGGTGCTAATCCGAATTGTTATTTACTTGTCATTTATACCCCACTTCCTTCCCAGAATAATTTGAGGTAAAGGCATGTATAGATTTTAGCTGTCAAAATAGAGATATAAAACCAAAACCACATGAAAAGGTCACACAAAACAACCTCTGAATATTCCATTTCCACCGGCCAACCCAAGCTAGTCGTAGCTCAGCCATTTGAGGACTGAACAGTCTTTTGGACACCTCCTAAATTGAACACTGATACGCTCCATATTTTATCTTTCCTAGCATCGTTTCCTTTCTGAAAAAAAATGTCCCTCCACGTTTTATAGTGAATCTTGTACCAAAGGAAATGTTATTATCCGTCGTTTTTCTTCTGATTGAAGCACAAGCCAAGAACTGTTACACAACTGAGTGGGTACATGGAAAGGACAGAGAAAATGAGAAGCTAAGGAAAACCTTGGTGGGCAAGCTACCTGTACAATACAGATTTTAGGGCTCTTCTAGAGCCAAGGGACTATTTCCAATCAGTTAGAGGCTCATCCTTGCTCTCCATGGAAAAGGAGTGTTGAATTACTTTAGAGTTTAGTGGTCGGAGGCCCTCTTACGAGGTGAACAGAGGAGTGAGGGTTTGGGCTGGCGGCAGGGAGGGATGACCTTTAGCAGGTGTCAGAACGTAGAAACAAAGCCGAGTGACTTGAAGGACTGGCAAGTGGAATTGTGTCCCCAAAGACAGTGTGGAAATAGGAAAGCTGGTCTATAGGAGTGCAATGAGTGTGTACAAATGACTCTAATGCAAGATCCTGGTTAATAGCAGATTCAACTCCTTAGCCAAGTGGCTGCAGAAGGTCATGTACAACCCAGGCCAGAAGGTCTGCTTACGTCACTGGCATAGGAAGGTGTGACAGACGTGCTCACACAGACCCTGGAGTTGGAGGAAATCGGGAAGTACTTCCCAAGAAAACATGGATACCAGGCGAGGATTCATTCACAAGTGAAGACCGAAGCAGCCAGGAACCTGGTAGTCCGATTAACAACAGCAGAGGGGAGTCCGAAGCAGGGTGTGGGCTGTATCAAGGACACACCGGCCATGCTTGTGCCAGAAATGTAAGATGCGGCAGGGGGCTAGCTATGGCGAACACTAAATAAACGTAAGAAAAAAATTATAGATTTTTTATTTTAATGTTTACTTATTTTTGAGAGAGAGAGAGACAGAGCGTGAGCAGGGGTGGGGCAGAGAGCGAGAGGGAGACACAGAATCCGAAGCAGGATCCAGGCTCCGAGCTGTCAGCACAGAGTCCAGTGTGGGGCTCTATCCCATGAGCCATGAGATCATGACCAGAGCTGAAGTGGGACGCTTAATGGACTGAGCCACCTTGGCGCCCCAAAGAAATAAATTCTATAATTGGCATCTGAGGACATGGTCGGTATCTGTCTTAAAGATGTTTTATCTGCTCTGTAAATTGAGAAGTAATTTTTGAGGTACCGAGCTGGTTCAGTCAGTTAAAAGTGCCTGACTCTTGAGTTTGACCCATGATCCCAGGGTCTTGGGATCAAGCCTGAAGTCGGGCTCTGTGCTGACAGCGTGTGGAGCCTGCTTGGGATTCTCTCTCCCTCTCTCTGCTCCTCCCTGGCTCCTATTCTCTCTCTCTCTCTCTCTCTCTCTTTCCCTCCCCCCCTCCCCCCCAAAAAATAAATAAATAAACTTAAAAAAAAGAATTTCCAACTTTCACTTCAATCCCTTCTCGTTCACTCTTGGTGAGACGGCAAGTTGGGGCAGCGTTTGGCCTCATCCATCAGGGTAACCAGCGTGGCATGCTATTTGACTCTGTATCTGTTCTTCTGTACTTTATCTTTTTTAAAAAAATGCACACTGTCAAGCTGGCAAAGATGTTTGTGCAAAGGTGATTGTTTTATTAAAGAACTAAAATGAGTTACAGAAAAGAGTTCAGCTTTCAGAAGTTTTTGGATTTCAGTACCCCGTTTAAGGGGTTCAGATCTGGTTATACAACTCTTTTAAGTTTGGCAGGGACAAACTGTGAAGTGGAAAAAGTAGATTTTAGGGTAGTGTGTACAGAATGATCTCCTTTTTTTTTTTTTTTTTTTTTTTTTTTTTTAGTTTTTTTAATGTTTATTTTTGAGAGAGAGAGACTGACAGCATGAGAGGGGGGAGGAGCAGAGAGAGAAGGAGACCAAGAATCCGAAGCAGACTCCAGGCTCCGAGCTGTCAGCACAGAGCCCGACACGGGGCTCGAACTCACGGACCGCGAGATCATGACCTGAGCCGAAGTCAGACGCTTAACCGACTGAGCCACCCGGCAGTCCCAGATCCCCTTTCTTTGAAAGTAATAGTTGTCGATAAAAATATCTGCACAGAAGATCTAGAACCATACACAAAATTATCTGTGGTCGTTATGGTGGGTGGACAGGTCGCAGTGTGTGAGAAAACAATCTGCCTCTTACAGTCAACGATAATAGAGAACCCCACCCTCTCTCCAGGGTCACAGACACTGGGGGAGCAGGAGGTAGAGACGGTTCTCAAGTAGTGGGTTCAGCTTGAGAAAAACATATCATTAGAAGGTAAAAGAGGTTGTCTTTTCATAACGATACAGGAGGCTCGTGTCATCATTATAGATGCTTACAGTTAAATGCCCGTCTAACTCAGGTGTATTCATTTATTCATTAGTGTCGCAAATACGCGTTGAGGGCTTACTGTGCGTGAGACACCGGGCAGCCATACAGCAGTGACAGGACAAAGGTGGCCTCCAGCATACAGCTAGAGGCTCAAGCAGACAGACCCAATTGTGACTAGGAAGCCAGATGAAGGTATTTTGTTTAAAAGGATGCCTAGCAGTGCCTAGTTCAGAGTGACAGCGCTTGGTATTACAGTGAAATTGCACACCCTCAAATGTGTTTGGGTTTTCTTTCTCTTCAGTTTTTTACTTCATTTTACTCTCTGAATTGTATGTTTAAAAATAGAGGTTTTTTTTTTGAGGATGATTCGTGTTTCAACCAGGAAACCTCTAGGAAAGGTTGCCTGCCTGGTCTGTGACAACCACCCACATAACCATCCAGTGGCTTTCGTTTCTAATTGCATCCCTGTGTCCCAGGTTGGCACTGTGGCCCCTTGGTTCGCACAAGGAAGAATCTCTAAACAATATGTTAATGCAGGTAGATGGGTAGAAAGACGGAGATAGGTAAGTCTGCGTATAGATCCATATGCCTGTATATATTTTTGCCACCTGTCCACTCAGATGTTTGTGTTTTCTTCCACAGAAAAAGCAAAGAACAAAAGATCTCTCTCGGGTGTTCCATTCTTACAGTCCGTATGATCACAAGGTAAGAGAAGCATGTTATTCGTGTATTGGCTAGATGTCTTTCTGAACATAGAGCAGAAGTCTCACTAGTACATAGCGATTCTGAAGTACATTTTCCGGTTATGTTTACATTTCCATTTTAATTTGTCAACTCTTTATCTCTTCTAAAGAAATCAGAAAATCTTTATTTCCGAACTAATGTCATTCTATTTTATTCACATTAAAATGCAGTTGCATATTGTCACTGAAATCTCAAAGTCGATGGAAAGACAGATCTGGGGGCATTATTTATTTGGTTGGGTTTTTTTTTCCCCCTTCCAAACACTAAAGTGATGCACTTGACTTTTGAATTGGTAAAGATCGTTGAAATAGGAACTGCCGACTGTTGGTTTTCCATTGCTCCTGGTAGAAAGTTATTTCTTTCTAAATAAAATCCCCAACAATGAGCAGTATATCGCATAATATCTGAAATACCCACTGCCAAAAGTTTTGCCTTCTAGAAGACCAAATAGCGTCACGACTCTTCCGTGTTTGTGCCCCAGCTTTATAGACTCATGGCCAGTCTTGCTTCATTTATATCCCATGTTCTGCGCTCCCCATATTTGAAGAATTCCCGAATATCTTTTTACTTACAAGCATTTCACCATATAATGGTAAAAGATAAGGGCTCTTTAAAACACACACACACACACACACACACACACACACACACACACACATTTAACTGTTTCTGAAGAAAATGCTCCACACCACATCATCACAGGGAAATATATTACAAGATTTCCGAGACTTGTGCACAACTTCTATTTCATGTAAGGTTCCAGTAAATCTGTTAATTCGAGGTGATTTCAGAAGCGAACAAAAAATTTGCACAGTTGAAATGCTAATATAAACTTAAATCCTTATCTATGAATTTACAAGGAGACATGTGGTGGGGATTTTTTAACTAGCCAAAATAAGTAGTGTGAAAACTATTTTCCTCAGTTGAGAATACGGGAGATGCCTGGATTCAGGAGGAAAAAATTGTGCCAGTTGTTCATAGAAGTTGAAAGATTTTCAGTAGCTTCTGGTGTTTCTATAGTGACCAGTTGACTTTAAGCACCAACAGTTTGCGAACGAGGTGTTTCTGCTTCATGTGACCATGGCAATATACGGTACTAAAAATTATATCATTTCAAATTACATTTTTCAAGTTAAACCAGTCGCTTTGCAGAATGTGGCAATTTGTTTGAAAGACATGGAGAGAGCTGGGAGTGCCTGACAAAGGGGAGAGAAGGTGCAGGCTGATAAGTAATACACCAGCAAAGGGAACGAGATTCCTGATGGGAAAGCTGCATTTTTTTTTTTTAAGATGAAGCCATTTAACATCAATGCAGCAGTGGGTAAAGTTAACATTTAAGAACAATAAAAGGCTGTGACAAATCCAAGGTTTTGCCTGACTTGTCTGAATTTTGCCCACTTCTAACATTTTTTAATTCACAGTGAAGGGAAATTCCATTATTCTTTTATTAGAGCTCTTAATGGAACTTCGCCATTTGCAGCCTCTACCGGCTTCCTCTTCATATCCTTTGTGGCATTGTATCAAAGTCACCTCAGATTATTTTGGCTTCCCTTGTGAAGACTTCATTCCTCTACAAATTAGTCACTGGGCAATGAGGAATTGAATATATAAATGCGAGATGGAGTGTTCCTTTTGATCTTTGCTTTCAGATCGGTAATAAATTATTGTAAGGAGCTAGGCTGCTTGATGAGTGATTTTTGAAGTTCCAAAGGTTTGGCCTGTTGGCATCCTGCTGTATTCTGCATGTGTAGTGATGGAAAAGGGGAAAGTTTCCAGGCGGCTCCTGCCCCTTACTTGCCGCCTCCCTTTTCTCTGGGCTCCATCCAGGGCAAGTCTACCCCGGTCACTTTTAACCTGGTCTCCTATTGATGGGTGTTTACAAAGACTAGCATCACAGGGACTGAGTAACAGACACTGCTTTCTCAGTCTTAGAATGTACCTTTTTTCCCCACAAATAAAATACAAGGGGGTTGCCTTTCCAGTTACTTTGTCATTTTAATTACCCAGTTATATTCAAACAAATTAGCTTTCTAAGCAGATAGGTTTTAGCTAGAACAGTTTGTAAGATGTGGTTAAAGTTGGCTTAAACACCTCCTGTTTGGTGAGATTTCTGTAGCGATCTTTGGGTTAAATACATACATGCATTGTAAATGAAAGCTCGTATAAAATAAAATATAGGCTGTTTGCGATTCACTTTAAAAAAAAAAAGGCAAGGCAGGGGGTGGGTAGGGAGGGTACAATAAGATTGGCCACGTGTTGATGGTTATTGAAACTGAATGATGAGTTTATGGGGGCTCATCATGCTATTCTGTATATATTTTCTTTCTACATGTTTGAAATTTTCCTGGGAGTGAATTTTGTGGTATTCCTTTCCTCACTAGCTAGATTCCTTTTATTGTTAATTTTTCCCTTGATGTACATTTATACCAAAGTAGGAACACTAGGCGTTTCATTGGGTTCATCATGCTGAGTAAACTCAGCAATGCAGCTCATGTTCTAAAGTTGGCATGACTTCCTGGGGCTACATCCCAAATTATAGCGGGTCACCAAAATGATAGCCTTGCCCGCTAGAAACTGTTAAAACAGTTGTAATTACAAAGGGTAGTTAGTACAACTGTTCTGTTCTCAGTGAGTCAGTTACATTTGCTCTTCTCTCCTCCCCGCCCCCTGCCCTCCTCGACCCAACCCAGATTGCTCCTGCCTGACCCCAGACACCGGAAAGTCACCGGGTTAAACAAATGTGTTGTTTGAGTGAGGCCAGGTGCATTTCTTAATCATACTCTGAAGCCATTGTTCAGGTTGTAAATGGTCAGTTGGTTTTCTCTTAAATGCTGTTGCAGAAACTAACAAAATTTAGAGCAAAATGTACACTCAGAATGAGTCTTAAGGAAAATACCTCATTTATTTTTTATACTCTTAAGACAAATTTTTCTGGAGACTGGAAGAATTTCATTTTGGACTATTATCTCTGGTTCCATATCCATTTTTAGAAATTGTTTTTAGTTCTTCTAATGCAGACATATAAAAAGGCTTAACCAAAGCTAAATCCCACTCATCTGTCCTAATAAAAGGGGACATTGGTAAAGACAGTCCAAAGTGGCAGGTAACCTGATTGCATTTGTGCATCGGATGCTGTCCACTGTTATTTTAATAAGCCACGTAATAAACATAGCTTGTAATTTCTGAAAACACCTTATACTACTTACCAGGAAAGGTTACAGGTCCGGAGGCCTTCCAGGTCACTGAAGTTGAATTTTTTCTTTGGATAAGTTATGGATAAGTAGAGTAGGCTATAATCAGAACACTTTTCATTAAAACTGCATAGTACCATGTGCTTTCTGTCTTTGGCCTGAAAAAAGTATTGCCATGCATATAAAAGATCTCTCTCTCTCTCTCTCTCTCTCTCTCTGTATTTCCTTCCTTTTTTCTTGTTAGATTTTATCAGAGTTATGTGTTCAGGGGGAATGTCTAAGTTTATTACCTAAACACAGATGTTTATAAAGTGCTAATGTAAAAAGCTATCAAAAAATACGAAAATGCGTGGAAAGAAAAAGTACAAAATTCTGTTTAAGTCTGTAGTGGTTTTTAACATCTGCATAGTTGAGTAAGTTTCTAAACATAGTTAATCTGCATAAATTAATATGCATTCCACCATTAAAAGTGAGTCTTTAACAGATTACCACTATTACAGTTTGTGTATTTTGCGAAGTGGGCATCTCATGTGCTTTTAGTGACTATAATTATTTTAATAATTACCTACACTTATAAACATGAATGAATAGGCACACATGAGAAGAAACATTATTATAAAGCCATGTTGGTGGAATAAGCTTTTGTTTTTTCTTTCTTTCTTTCTTTTTTGGTGACTAGTGTTATTTCTACAGACACAGATGTATATCAGTTAAACTATAAACAAATTCATATGTGCCCCCAAAACGGCTTTGTATGAATACGCTTGATGAGTTAGCGTATGAGTGGATAGAAAACAAACATTAGTGCTTGCTTCAGCCAGAGGCCTTTTGTGCAGGCTTCTCTGCTCTGTAAAACCCAGCTCAGAATCTGCAAAGTCCGCCAGTCAGGACTGTCAAAATCCATGTTTAGTTCTCTCTCCTCACCTCATTACTTCTTCAAGTCCCCCTGCCCCCCATCCACACACAGTCCACTTTTAAAAAGACTATTTCCAACAAATATAGATGTCTGGTTTCCCAAATCACCGTCAGCCCTAGCAGCAGTTACAAAGGGGGTGGTTATTGCTTCAAGAAGTCAGGGCTCCACTGAAACGTGGCGGCATAGTAAAAATGAAGGCCGGGACAAGGCCATAAAGACGCTAGGTCATTAACAAAGGAACTCTAAGAAGTGCAGCTGCCCAAGACCACTTAACTTGGACCCAGACACCCAAAGATCCCTGCACATTTTAGTAGTCCCAGAGTAAAACAATCAGGCTTAAAGTACATCAAGAAGCAGATGTTTTAAAATAGTAGAGATGTGTGTAGTCTATTTTTAGAAACAGTGGTATTTTAGGGGTAAATATTATTTATCTTGAAAACTCTTTGGAAAGCTGGTTTCTAAAGGTTGGGCAAATGAAGTATTACTATAGAAGGTGGCTTAACAACAGAGAAGTAGGAAAAGAGTGGTTAAACGTGTGTTGGTAGTTGGGTTGAAGGACCAAACAAATGTGTCGTGAGCGGGAAAAATGAGGGTAGAATCCATATTCCACCCCCCCAATCACTTATTTATATAATTAGCTCCTGTAAAAATATTAAAGGGTAAGGTATTTTTATCTTAACGATTATGCGAGGCGTGACTTGAATGGAATAATTGTCAGTAATATATCAGTACAATGCCTCTTTAAGGACAATATCAAATATACAAAAAAGTACTGTCACCTATTTGCACAACCCCCACGTCCTGAGACTGCCTTAAGAACTGCTATTAATGCAAAGACATCTGGGAACTCACGTCGACTCCTGTACAGTGAAATAGTGTTTAATAAAAAGTGTGAAATGTTGTCCGTGGCTTCATGTGGATAGGAGCGTACAGCAAACATTTATCTTCAGAGTCTTGGGTGGGGGGCGGGGGGGAGTCTTGGGTTCAACCGCGATCCTTTCCTTCTTCCCTAAGAGACTGTTAGTCTCTGTGACGTCAAGTTTTTGTAAATGTACATAACCTACCTGAAGCAAAAGGGACAGTTTCACTTTAGAAATGCTGTGTCGATTTACATTTCTCCATCCATCAGATTTGTCTAGTGACTGAAGGTCACAAAAGTCACTTTCCCCAGCTCTTTATGTCTGAAGAATGGTGGCCATTTGACTCGGTCCCGAGGCAGCTACAGTATTGGCACGGCTTCATCATCCCCTGTGCTTTCAGTACCATAATGTAGCAACAGAGTGCTTTGAGTGGTTCTTCTAGAGAGGGAGATGTGAATTTGGATCATTGCCTGCTGGCCCTGTTGAGCTTTGAGCTATCTGCTGTCTGGAAATAGCATATTCAGTTTTTAATGGATACGGCACTCTATGATAGCCAGATTTTCATGGCACATGCGGATAAAGAAACAAGTTATTGATTTGGCATGTTTATGCCATGCTTAAAACAGTTCTCCGCAGCAGATTGTCCAAAGCCATTTGTGCACTTAACTCTCTTCCCCATCTTTGGCAAAGACTAAAAAATGTTTTAAAAGTAATTTTAGGGATGTTGCTAAATATCAGGAACAATGGGATACACGTCTAATTGATTACGTTGCCTTATTGTGGTTACACGTGCCGCACTTAAAACCGTGCTCAGGTTCTGGCCTTGAAGCCCAGGGAAGCGAGCACGTCGGTAAATAGGAAAACCATTTTCCTCGGCTCCAGAAACTCCAGTCCGAAGCCAAATGACGAACTCAGCCTCAAAATAATGGACGTAACTAAAGAGCTCTCTTGGTATAAAATCTGTGCTTCCGTTTGTTAAAATGTCTCTCCTCTCAAGGTGATCGTGTAATTGTTACCAGAGACACACGCAGAGTTCAGCTGGTTCTTTTACTTCAACAGTCAACATCCCTGGCTACCCCATTGCTTCCTGATCTGTGCCAACCTGACCCAGAAGCACTTTCCTGGTTTTTAACCCTCCTCAGCATGTGATTCAAGCCCAGTAACTCATCATGTTTCCTCGAGCCTACCTTTACCACTGAACCTTTGTGTTTCTCTCTTTTCCTCTTAAAGTGACATTAGATCTAAAAGTCAGACGGTTTTTTTTAACACGTTAGTTTACGTTGTTACTCGGCAGGGATGGGTAGTATGGAAGCGTGTGTAAATGGCAGAGATTTTAATGTTGCTAAAATGATATAGCCACCACCCGATGGATGTCAGAATTCTGATTTGCCAGTCACCTCACCCCGAAGTTTGGCAAAGAGAATGGAATCTCAGTGGACCTATTTGGTTGGTGGTGTGGTTACGACTATGATTATGATTACTACTCAACTATTTAGAGCACACCCTGTAACTGGCACTCTCCTCATAGCTTTACACACACATAACTCACTTACTCCTCATACCTTCTGATTATCATGTTTTACAGTTGGCGAAACTGAGACGTGGAGAGATTAAGTGATTGCTCAAGGTCACGTAGCTAGTAAGTTACAGAATAGTCTAGCTCCAGGGTCCAGGCCCATCACCCCTGCATCACAAGTAGCTGAAAAGCCACAGTGTAAGATGCTCTGATAAAAGGCAGATTGACGGCTCAAGCTCAAGGTCGAACTGGGCCTTCTTACCTGCCTCTCTCCTCTGTTCCCAGTCTAAATTTAAAGGTCAACTCTGGGACTGCCTGGGTGGCTCAGTCAGTTAAGTGTCCATCTCTCAATTTCGGCTCAGGTCATGATTTCGCCGTTCATGAGATCGAGCCCTACATTGGGCTTTGCGCTGACAGTGCAGAGCATGCTTGGGATTCTCTCTCTCCCTCTCTCTCTGCCCCTCCCCTGCTTGCACTCTCTCTTTCTCAAAATAAATAGGTAAACTCTGTGTAGAAATAGATGTGTAAGAAGGAATAAGAGAGACAGAAGACAGAAGTAGGGGGAGACCAATGATCTCCTTGTAAAGCAGCCAAGCCTGTCCTAAAAACCACCACCTTCACCTTCACTCTCTCCCCACTCCCCCAACCTCCCACGCACCTGATTCAGGTACCATCAGCCTGGGGCAAAGTCATCCTGAATAAAGCTGGACATCAGAGACTTGGCGGATCGGGCACTGCCTGCACTCCGTTTCTCATAGAGCCCTGTCCAACTTGCTTTCTTGCCTGACTCCTCCCTATGGGCGTGGGGGCTGGGCAGATAGGCCTCACAGGGGTTCTGGCCAAAGGCTTTGGAACTCTTTAGGACCAGTACGGCAAGTGTCCATGCCAGAGAAACAGGGCAAGTCAGATTCTAAATCACTTGAGAAAGGTGGAGGAGAAAATCAACTGAAATCCTGACGCGTAGAAATAGGAAGACGGCAGCAAGGCAGCTTAGAAGCAGGTAAACGCTGTCCTGTCCCATTTATCAAGACATCGGCTGGCATTTGTGACTTCCTTCCACGGGCAGGTGGAGTCATGGGCAGAAAATGGAAACCCCTCCACCTCTCCACCCAAACACGCTCAGAAATGTTAGTAACTGGGGAAGAGCAAAGTTCATAATGAAATCCTTTGCCAACATTCAGTATAAAAGTATTGATAAAAGATAATCAAAAGAAGATCTATATAGTGGATCTGTGTAGATGGTGGTTACTGTGTTTTCAACGTATTTATCAAACCTAAAAATACCTCCTAAAAACCTAAAAGTTTGTACTGCCATTGGTTGTATCCTGCCTCCACGATACTTACTAGCATCAGGAAGAGACGAGGACAAGGCAGGGCCAGGAATCATGTTGTCCCAAGGGCTGGGGCACGGTACTGCCCTTGCCTCCCCCGCCCCACTGGTCACCCCCTCTTGTCCCCTGTCATCAGTGTTTGTACCCTGCCCCAACCATGTTCTGTGTCTTGTCGCTGCTGTGCACTGTCATCTACCAACCTTTCCCACCCCCACCAGGACGGCATGCTATTCACTTGATACATTGGGGCTACCAGAATCAGCAAATGAAAATACAGGACCCCCAGTTAAATTTGAGTTTCAGATAAACCGTGAGTACTTTTTTCTAATACAGATGTGTCTCAGGCAATATGTGGGATGTATTTTTATTAAAAATGAATTCATTTATCTGAAATTTATATGCAGCTAGGTATCCTGTTTTTATCTGGCAATCCAGGTTGCAGGTATATGACACATTTCGCTTTGGCAAATTGAGATAGAAAGGTAGAAAGAAAAGAAAACCCAAAATAGAACGGAATTTAAAAGAATTATTTTAAAACCTCCGGTGCGTGTGTGTGACGGGCGTGGGGAAATGTTTGCTCCTGTTCCTCATCCCATCCTTGTTGTGTCACATGCCTGGTCTACTCTCAGAGGCTGACACCTATGTGAGATAGACTTTTGCCAACATTTACCATTTTAATTAAGAAGATACAGCTCATCAGTGGCACCTGGGTGGTGCATTCGGTTAACTACCTGACATCTGATCTCGGCTCAAGTCATGATCTCACGGTTTGTGAATTCGAGCCCCACGTCAGGCTCTGGGCTGATGGTGCAGAGCCTGCTTGGGATTTTGTTTCTCCTTCTCTGTGCTCCTCCCCCACTTGTGCTCTCTAGCTCTCTCTCAAAATAAATAAAAAATTAAAAAAAAAAAACAGAAGATAAAACATGCCAGAGGAGAGGTGGGCGGAGGGGGGGCGGGGATGGGGGAAATAGATGATGGGGATTAAGAAGGGCACTTGTTGTAACGAGCACCGGGTGATGTATGGAAGTTTTGAATCACTCTCTTGTACTCCTGAAACTAATATCACACTGTACATTAGCTCACTGGAATTTAAATAAAAAAAGAAGGTAAAACAACTTACTCATTTGACCTTAGTTCTCTAAAATCTTGTAACAACGTTTTAACCTGGGAAATCTGGAAAATAGTGTGGAAGACACAAACAGAAGTTAAATTAAAAAGTGCCCATACCTTTTGCCCCCCACCCTGAAAAGCACACTTTGTTTCTCAGCGATACATTTAAAAAAATTATTTAATGTTTTATTTGTTTTTGAGAGAGGGACAGAACATGAGCAGGGTGGGGTGGGGTGGGGGGAGCAGAGAGAGAAGGAGACAGAGAATCGGAAGCAGGCTCCAGGCTCCGAGCTGTCAGCACAGAGCCTGACATGGGGCTCAAACCCGTGAACCGTGACATCGTGACCTGAGCTGAAGTCAGATGCTTAGCTGATTGAGCCACCCAGGCACCCCTCTCAGCAATACATTTCATCATAAAATCTAATTAATGACTTCTTTGTAGCTGAAGTTATTTTTATTGAAATGTACCGAGCAACATTAATGCTAGTGATGTTCACAGCAACCAGTGTAGGCATTCACTAGAGAAATGAGGAAGCTGTTACTGCCTTTTTTTTTTTCTTTAGCTCTACTGCTCAAGTTTTAAGACTGTCGGGAGTCCCGTGATTGGTGGGCTGTGGGTTGATACCGTTTTTGGAATGAGCTCCCCAGGCCTGGCCTGTGTCTTCCTCAGCACATTATTTCAGTGGCTGAAAGGCCCCAGTGTGTGTGCCTCTCCTATGATTACCAACCTGCAGTACAGATTCTGACTTGCACAATTTCCAGAATTTTGTTGCCAAAGAATAGTGAAATGCAAGTGTTTCCACAGGCCAATAATTCATCCTCTCAGGGGTTTTTGTGCAAGATTAAGGAGACAGGATTACAGTTAGGATTTGCAGTGCTTTTTCAGTGTATACATTAACACTCTTATCTTGAAGTTGGAAGACTAGAATGTTAGCATCTGGGAAAAAAAATAAGATAACCAGCTTCTCCTAATGACTGTTAATATTTTCCACTATTCAACACTACCTCTGGGTGCCTTTCAGAATTCCGGAGGTATTTTAAATGCACACGTGTCAAATAAAAATAAAGGAATTTTAAAAACCCAAATTCTTTTCAATTTACCTCCATTGATATGTGGAACATACATGGGTAAGAAAGGAGAATATTCCACGTTTAATTACTGTAAGGTATAATAATCTAGCTACTGTGCATAGAACAGATCTCTCCAATTCACTTTAGGATGTTTTTCTTTTAAAGAGGGATGCTTTTTTAATTTTTAATGTTTATTTTTTTGTAGAGAGACAGTGTGTGTGTGTGTGTGTGTGTGTGTGCGCGCGCGCATGCACACACACACACACGCAGAGGAGGGCCAGGGAGAGAGGGAGAGAGAGAGAATCCCAGGCAGGCTCTGTGCCATCAACACAGGGCTGTACGCGGGGCTCAAACCCATGACTTGTGAGATCATGACCTGAGTCGAAATCAAGAGTCTGGACGCTTAACCCACTGAGCCACCCAGGCACCTGTAAAGGGGGATGATTTTAAAGCTGCTTGTTTGACTTTACTCTTGACTTTTTATTTCTTATCAACACTTTCTTCTTCAGATTTAGTTTAAAAGTTTCAGTTGGTGTATTTAAGGTTTTAAAGTGCCTTTCCCCTCAGCACTATGCCTGCCTGGGGCATTCTGACGTTCCCCTGGTTTGTGCAGTGTCTCTCGTGCAAGCTGATTATCTTCCTCTGTCCAATTCTTTGTGCTTCTATTTTCTTACCACTACTACTCTACTTTTTCGCTTCTCCACACAATGTGCTAGATATTGTTGCCTTTTGCCCTCTATTATGTTTCTGCTTGGGGGTATAATTCTTGGGATCTTCAACATGGTGCGTTCTGGTCCTTTCCTGCCATTGACGATAGTAATGTGACAACTCAGCACGGGGGTCTGGCATCTCTTCATGTCTCCCTAAACCATGGGGCTGGGCAAGCCTTTATGGCTCTTGTAATCCTGCCACGCCCCATCCCAGCTCTACCTCTATAGGTAAGGAAAAGGCTCCTTTGTCCTGTAGGATTCATCCTTCCAAACCCAGTTTAATTTCACCTTCTTTGCATCTTTTCCTACACACACGGGAAATCGTCCTCATGCTTCCACTCTGACGCACGTATGCTTTGATTATTTGATTTGCTGTGCTCTTAGAATCCAGTTCCATTCAGTAAATGGGAGTTTTTCCCTAGGGGACAGGCACAGTAATGGGGGTAAGATGCTTCTTATCCAACAGGGCAGTAGAGAGAGATGGTCACAAATACTGCACTTAATTACTTTGCCCTGTTACGTATTTACCATTGACACCACCCTTCCACTCTACTATGTTGTGACTATCATAGGACAGGGATCATGTCTTGTTGGGTTTTTTTCGCCTCTCCAGGAAAAGGCCCTGAAATATGGGCTAGAACTTAATGTGTTGCATACATGAAGTATGTATATTTTACTTTTCTTTTGATCTGCATACCATAACTATGCAAAGCACTTACTTATCGACCCACAGAAAATGCAGGGTTAAAACCCAGTCTCTAAACTCCCAGTTAGACACTTTGTCCCTGTCACTACATAATTGGAACGTTCCGAGTAGTAATGGCCACAGTTGTGGGAGAATGTACTAAGTTTTTTCTTGGTTTTTAATTATAAAATTGATAATAAAATGCTTAATACTGTATTCAAAGAAAGCCTTCCTCCTAACCCTTACAGACCCCTGTTCCCCTCTCCAGAAGCAACCACTGTTTCTGGTTTTATGTGTATATTTCTAGAGTTACTTTTGCGCATATAAGCACATGCCTACCTGTGTGTTTTTGTGTAGATACATGCTTTTTTAAATTCAAATGTTAACGTACTACAAATTCTTATGTTTCTTTTTGCACTTGATAACCTATCTTGGAGATAATTTCAATCAGTACATAAAAAGCTGCCTTGTTCCTTTTTTAAAAAAAATAAATGTATCTATTCTATACCAGATGTTGGCCACATTTAACTAGACTCTTACTGATGGATCTTTGGGTGGCTTCTGATCTTTTGATCTTACAGGCAGTGCCACAGTGTATAATCTCACAAACATGTCACTTCATGTATGTATAAATATTAACTGGCTGATAAATTGCTAGAAATAGAATGGCTGTATCATACCTAGGTGTGTACATTTTAAATCATGGTAGGAATTGCAAGATACCCACTAAACAAGATGTTCCAGACTACATTTCCATCAACAACGTAAAACAGTGTTTCCTCACACCCTCCCCTGTATACTATGTCAGCTGACATTTAAAATCTGTTCCTCTTAGGGAAAAAGTGGTATCTTACTATAGTTTTCTCTTTTGAGTGTAGCCACTTAGTTGTCAGAAATAGTCACAAAAAAAGAATAATTTGGTTTTTGATTTTGTATATTTCTACACTCAAAACTTTATTTATTTTTAATTAATTTATTTTTGGGAGAGTGCAAAAGGGGGAGAGGCAGACAGTGGAGGACAGAGGATCTGAAGCAGGCTCTGTGCTGACAGGCTGTCAGCACAGAGCCCAATGTGGAGCTCTAACTCACAAGCCACGAGCTCATGACCTGAGCCAAAATCGGTCACCCAACCGACTGAGCCACCCAGGTGCCCCTACATTCAAAACTTTTAAATTCTAACTCCGATACCTACCAGCAGTAGGACCTTGCCAAGATACTTAAGGTTTTTTTTTTTACCTCTGTTTCCTGTGTAAAATGAGCATCAAACTGTAAAACTATTAATTTTAAGACTTGCCATTAATTTATAGAACACTCAGAAAGGAAAGAGGCGTCGCCCATTATAATGTTGAGACACCATTGATTAGAAGACACTTCTCAAACTGAGAGATGCTAAAATGTAAAGAAATGTGCAGTTTGAAATTAGTGAAATTTGCCTGTACCTGCTTTATAGGACTGTCGTAAGGGTGAAATGGAAGGCTTCTAGAAGAGTACCCAGTACCCAATAAGTGGGCATTCTCAATAACTGGTCCTCTTGTCATTATTGTTGTTGATGCAAATTTAAAGTCACTAGAACGTAAGAGGGATTTTGTCCGTTTTATCTAAATCTTTTTCTTCAATACTTACAACAATGCTTGGTACAGGGGAGGCACTCTGTAAATATTTGTTGATTGAAGAAATTAACCTGTTTCCTCCTCCAAAACTCCTGCAGAAGTATACGTAGAAATCTTAATTTTTCCTGAGTAGCAGGTGCTGTGGCTGTTGATCTCAGGGTTCTGTGGTCTTTTACTTCTTCTACCTACCCCCATACTCGCTCACACCTCCAGACCTTATCACAGACATATGATTTCATCAAAAAACAAAACAAAACCCTGAGCCGCATGGAGCTTGGTGTAAAGCACCGACCTTTATTTATAAAACCAAAAACCTTGAATAGAAAGGAATCTAAATTGAGGATATTGTTGGTATAGTTTTTTTTTTTTTTTTTCTAAACACTAGTCAAAGTGTACTTCACGTAATCTGTATAGGTTCCTAATAAAAATCTGAGATTTGTGTAAGTCCTACATTTTAGAGTTTGCATTTTAGAAATACAATATACTGGGGCACCTGGGTGGTTCAGCTGGTTAAACATCCAGCTCTAGATTTCTGCTTAGGTCATGATCTCTTGGTTCCTGAGATCAGGCCCCACGGTACCGGCCCTGTCCTGACAACATAGAACTTGCTTGGGATTCTCTCTTTCTCCCTCTCTCTGCCCCTCCCACACTCGCGTGCACATGCGTGCACTATCTTTCTCTTTCTCAAAAAATAAATAAACTTAAAAAGAAAACAATATAATGTTTTTACAACCGATTTACAGTATATCCACTACAGAAAGAGTAAAGAAGTTAGACCTGTTATTTTGAAAGTACCATATTTTTTTTTTTTGTTTATTTATTTAATGAGAGAGAGAGAGAGGTACAGGCAGAGAAAGAGGGAAAGACAGAATCCCAAGCAGGCCCTGCGCTGCCAGTGCAGAGCCCAGTGTGGGGCTCAAACTCACAAACCCTGAGATCATGACCTGAGCCAAAATCAAGAGTCAGATGCTTAACTTACTGAGCCACCCAGGAGCCCCCAAAATACCGTATTTTCTTCAATTGAGCATGAGTCCTGTGCAAAGCCTTTTCTTCCTCCAGGCTATAAAGATGTTAACCTCAGGATCCTGAAGTCTTTCATTATGACATAAAGTAGATATCCTTTACACTGTGCTTTTTTGAAAAAAAATTTAACATTTATTTATTTTTTGAGAGGGAAAGTTAGAATGGCAGCTGGGTCAGGGCAGAGAGAGAAGGAGACACAGAATCTGAAGCAGGCTCCAGGCTCTGAGCTGTCAGCACAGAGCCCAACGCGGGGCACAAACCCATAAACCATGAAATCGTCAGATGTTTAATCAACTGAGCCACCCAGGTGCCCCTGCTTTTTTGATTTTTAATATTTTCTCATTCCAGACGGATTAATCTGATAGACTTAGCTTTATTTAACTTGGTTACCAGAATTAGAATATTTTCATGCAGCATAGGTCTGTTTTAACCCTTCCAGAATTTAAAATGTAATATTGATTTAGTCACTTTTAAAAGGGAGATGTGGGGGTGCCTGGGTGGCTCAGTTGGTTGAGTGTCCAACTCTTGATCTCAGCTCGGGTCTTGATCTCAGGGGCATGGGTTCGGGCCCCACATTGGGGCCTTAATAAAATAATAATAATTAAAACTTTTAAAAAGGGAAATGTGAAATACAGACCTTGAAAATGTGTTTTTATCAATATTTGTATGTACATGTATGTATATTAGATATATAAACAGATGCAGATAGATGTGTGCATGCCACGGCTAAAATAAAACCTCTGGCTAATATCAAGATTAGCTGGGATAACCTAATTCTCCACAAACAGCCCATGTTTTCTGGGTGATAGTATTTTCCCACCTTATTACTGGCCTTAAAATTCTTTAAATGGTTTCAAGTGTAGTCAGAAATTAAATGTGGGCGTTTTTACCGTAAATTGAGTCGATAGCGTCCGAGGCAAGAGTCTTGTGGAAAATTCAGTATATGCGCTAACTTGGTGCAGCGCGTCCCTGCTCCGGGGCCCCCTGTGGAAGGAACAGAAGCACTCTCGCTCTTGTCCTAGAAAGCCCACATATATCCCAGACCCGTCCGTCTGCTGATGAGCGCGTCGGACTTCCCAGTCCCTCCTCTCTCACCTACTTGAAGAAGATAAGGCCAGAACCTGAAAGTTTGCTCACCGAAACTGAGGCAAACTTAATGTCTCTACCAAATACTGTCACAATCTTCAGGGAGGCTTAGAGCAGCAGGATATCATTCACTCTGTGCCCCGGCAGGTCCGCAGCTGCTAACACCCCAGGTCTGTCTTATCAGCGACACCTCTGGAGGCCTGATCAGTGATTCAGCATTCCCTTTCGGTACTCGATGGGCTTCAACAAACATTGACCGGTTTTCCCTTTAGTCCCGACAGGCTCATGTACTCATTTGTAAATAAAGACGAATGGTTTCAACTCATGGATGGAAAGTCTTATTCAAATTAAGTATTCATAGTAACAAATTTTGAATATGTAACAGACGTGCGTTTCAAACATCCCTTGAGGATTGCAAAAACGCTTACCTGAGTTTATAATTTCATAGTATCCGGGTAAGAAGTTCCTAACGCTATACGTGCATGTGAGTGTATGATCTCTACCAGGGTTCCTCTTCCCTTCCCAGCCTGCCCCTCCCAGCTTCTCTGGATTGCTGCTCACACCAGGGTTCTGTTCCTTGAGCACCTGCGGCCCCGCCCCGGCATCCCAGATGTCCAGGCAGCGGACTCCGGGGCATTGCCTTTTGGGTGGTGCCTCCGCAGCGTGGGACTGTGCGGGACTGGTCCTCTTCTCTTTACGACCTTGATGCATATGAACACATCCTTCTAGCTTCTCCCTCTCCCTTCACCCGCTACTTTTGGTTGGTCGTATTTTTCCAGATCTATGTGTGTGATTCATCTAGATGGGACCTCATCGTCTTCGCTGCAGCTGCCCCGGGGCACCTCTGGCCTTTTGCTGCTGGATCTCTTCCTCTGTCTGGGCGGACTTCTCTGTTTCCATCCTCACTGTCCTCCCAAACCCCAGTCCATTCTCCCACCGCTTTGCTGGGAGTATTTGCAAGATGCAGTGCACGTTGTGTTAATCCCCCATGCAAAGT
The DNA here is from genome assembly GCF_024362965.1 of Panthera pardus. Taxonomy (NCBI): domain Eukaryota; kingdom Metazoa; phylum Chordata; class Mammalia; order Carnivora; family Felidae; genus Panthera; species Panthera pardus. The sequence goes on along the minus strand of NW_026526732.1, from coordinate 114,467,405 downwards.
ACTTTCACAGCCCTCGGTCACTTACAGAACGAAAGCCCCCAGTGTAAGGCCCTGTATGGCCGGTAGCTCCTTCCCTTTTCCCTTGAGCTCCAGCCCTACCAAATTATAAGCTACTGGTACTTCCTTCCCCATCTCATCTCTCCCCTTCAGATCGCCCTCTGGGAGGAAGACTCCTGTCTTCCTCTGCTGCCCACCTGCTCCAGGGTGAGGTGTCCCTTTAATGTGCTCCCCCAACCTCACTGTCCTTCTGCCTCCCCTGGGTGACTGTGGGCGTTTTGAGGACCGGTACTGTGTCAGTCGGGGATGTCACCCTGAGGGATTAGCACAGTGGCCAACACACAGTAGATGTTCAGTAAACATTCGTTTAGAGAACGAAGGTGATATTTTTCCGAGGTCTGATTGCACCTTACACAGGTACCCCTGAATGTGTGCTTCTCAAGCATCTTCAGGCTGCCGTGCACACGTGGTAAATCAAAAAGCTTGTGTGAACAAGCAGTGGTTTCCGCTGGATTTCCATCTGTCATAATTAAAACACGTCTTTTCTTTTCTACCAGTGATGTTCCATTTATATAAAATTCAGGGGGATGGTTGGCAAGCAGGGTGTGCTTTCTTCCGCAGCCGTCCGAAGAGTGTGCAAGCGTCTCATGATGGAGTATGCCCTTGTGTCCCAGAGGTCCACAAGCCTCGTGGCACAGTAGGATCAGCTGGGGTGCTTTATAATCTACCAATGCCTGGATCACACAAGCCTGCACAACTTGTGTGTGTGTGTGTGTGTGTGACATTGCTTCCAGATACTCCGAGTGAGATGATGCTCGTTGGCATCATGATAAAGTTATGCATTGCCACCTCAGCTGAGGCCTCAACGGTGGTCCTTTTCTGCATCTGCACACAGCCCCTCTTCCCATTTCTCCTGGCGCTTACCCTAAGCATTTATTACTTTTGTGCCTCGCCCCAACCTGTACTGTGTATGTGTGTGCGCACACACACGAATACACACTCACTGTCTGCCCCCCTGTGAATTGGTCTTCTGTTTATACAGCTCAAACAGAACCTACCATTTTGAATTTCTAGTTTTACCCATATTGTACTTAATCTGATAATGTGACCTACCGTTAAGGATCCTAACGAACTTACTGGATATTTTATTTAGGATTGTGGTATGAATGACCCAACTCATGCTGGCTTCAACGAAGAGATAATTCATAGTTTAGTGGATTCCTTAATTGAAATCAAGATAGGGTGGGGAATGGGCTAGATGGGTTTCAGGAGGGCACTTGAGCCTGGGTGTTGTATGTAAGTGATGAATCCCTGAATTCTACTCCTGAAACCAATATTGCACTGGATGTTAACTAACTAGAATTTAAATTAAAAACTTTTTAAATAGGGGTGGCTGGGTGGCTCCGTCGGTTAAGCATCCTACCTCGGCTTGGGTCATGATCTCACAGTTCGTGAGTTCGAGCCCGCGTCGGGCTCTGGGCTGACAGCTCAGAGCCTGGAGCCTGTTTCAGATTCTGTGTCTCCCTCTCTCTCTGCCCCTCCCCTGCTCATGCTCTGTCTCTGTCTCAAAAATAAATAAACATTAAAAATTTTTTTTAAATTAAAAAAAAAAACTTTTTAAATATATCAAGATAGATTTTGCATTAAACAAGGCTTGATTCAGAGCTCAAAGGCAGTCCCCACTAGCAATCTTTGTTCTATTACTTGGCAGTCTTTGATACATCAGCTATTCTCAGGCTCGCTTCCTTGGAGTTAGAGTGACTACTATAGCCCCACTCATGGTTCCTCATGCTACCAAGTGTAGACAGGAGAACAGACCCTGTCCTGGAAGATGCAGCGAAGTCCCATCAACCCCGACTGATTTGGGTTGTGTGCACTTTACTGAAATCGGAGTTAGATTGACTTAAGCCAGCCAGGATTCTCACCCCAGGAGCAGGGGGTGCAATTGACCCACGTAAGCCACATCTGCTACCCGGTGAGGGAGGAAGCGGGGGCAGGGGTGTGTGGAGGGTGAATTTCCCAAGGAATAAAGAATGACTACAGAAAAAGCAACCGGGGTGCCTGGTTGGCTCTGTAGGTTAAGCGTCCTACCTCGGCTTGGGTCATGATCTCTTAGTTCATGGGTTCGAGCCCTGCGTCGGGCTCTGTGCTGACAGTTCAGAGCCTGGAGCTTGCTTCAGATTCTGTGTCTCCCTCTCTCTCTCTCTCTGCCCCTCCCCACTCACACTCTGTCTCTCTCTCTCTCAAAAATAAACATTAAAAAAAAAAAGGCAACAAGTCTTTACAATAATACAAATTATCATAATATTGTCTATAAGGATTTCAGCAACGTTTGAGCAATGTGCTTTGAATTTGAAGTGTCACACACACATGTATAGTGAAATTGCTGGGTCATATTGGACCATTTTGAATCTCTAGTGAAGTGAATGCAAAAAAATAGTTCTATGTTCTGCTTTTTAAGCAGTATATTTTTATAAGTAATGTAAGAAATCACTCCGTCATAGGATTTGTGAATTTAATATATACATATATACATATATACATATATATATTTACAAATAATAAGACTCATTGCACTGAACACCAGAAGTATGGTAAATAGAGTCTGAAGAACTGACTTCAAGTTGACATTTTGTCACTTGACTTTGGAGAAGCTATTTTCTCTGACACTAGTTTTGTTACCTGCTAGGTGCAGATAGAAGTCATACCTGTCTTCTCTGACAGTTACTGTATCACATGAGATAATGTATGTTAAAGCAGACAATAAAAAGGCCCAGTTAATTGTTATAGACTATTTCACTGCCCCATCAGGTCGAGTTTACCTGGGCAAAGAAAATGTCATTATAATGAAAATGTAATTCTGTATTGCCAACGCATTGTCTCTGTTACTTAAAACCTGTTTTGTTTTTATTTTTGTTCTTGTCTGAGGCCTCAGACAAAAGTCCCTAATGTATGTAAAAAGTCCCTAATAATATGTCCTCGAACAAAATAAGAAGAACCGTGTTGTTCACCCACAAAATCGGAGTCATTGCTACAGTGGAGGATAAAAGCCAAGTCTTCTGGGGAGCAAAGGCGAATAGGTAAACAGCCAAGTGCACAGCTTTTGTTTTGTAATAACGGAATGTATTATCATTCAAGAGGAGTGACAACCTTTTCTTAAGGCAGATTTCTAAATAGAATGTATCCCATCCATCTTGCTGTTAAGGGGCATTGAACAGCATAACGGGCCATTGTACCATACAACTTACAGAACTCAGTAAGCTTTGAAACTGTTTTGGACAGTTTTCAATAGAGAAGCATTCTACCCAGGGTTTTAATCTGCCATTTTGTAGCTGTGCAACGTGGGCAATTTGCTTCACTTCTCTGAGCTAATCTCTAAAATGGAGATTGAGGAAAAATAGCGCCTACCCCCATAGAGTTATTAGAAGGAATTTAAAAAAGGAATATATGTTAAAGAGATGGGAACAGTGCTCTGCATGTAGTAAGTGCTTAATAAATGTTAGCTGTTACAGTTGTCTTTACAAACTCCATCAGTAAACACTTACTGTTATAATTAGATATGTATAAAAGAGTATTAGCAGTGAAGTAACTTTATTGTGGTTAAAGCACATATGTGATTAGATACTAGAAAGTATCACCAGGGTCCTTCAACTGGATAAGAATCTAACCAGCTGGAAATCTAAAGGAGAAAAATGAAAATATTGTTCTGGTTCTCTCTGTGAGCCGATTAAATTTGTGTGTGTTTTTAAGTTGACTTACTTATTTTGAGAGAGACAGAGACAGCACAAGTCTGTAGAGGAGGGGTGGAGAGAGGAGAGAGGAGAGGGAGAGAAAGAAAGAAAATACAAATGAGAGAGAATCCCAGGCAAGCTCCATGCTCCAGAGCCCAACTCAGGGCTTGAGCTCACAAAACTGTGAGCTCATGACCTGAGACCAAGAGTCGGATGCTTAACCAGCTGAGCCAGTCAGGTGCCTGTGTGTGTGTGTATGTGTGTTTTAACTTTAAAATTTTAGAATAGCACTGAGGCAGTTCAAGATATCCTACCAGTTAGTGAAAAGCCTGTGGAGGAAAGGGTCAAAAAGCTAACTCACACGTGTGAACCCAGAGTGGACCTCCTGATTCACACTTGCCCTGACAGTAACCTGCACCTTCCAATCTGCTTAGATGTGCGTCGACTCATCAGTACCACAGCCTGATTGACACGACCCAGCCTTCCCTTACATCAACAGGCTTGTCCTGCAGCAACCCCCCCCCCCAAAAAAAAGACAGGGAGAAAAGATAGAATAATATCTGATAACTGATAACTCTAGATATGACCCCAAATCACATTACCTTACGTATGCCAATTTTTGGTAATAGATGGATTTTTATGTTTGTCCCTTAAATAGTCAAAGTAATAGAGTCTGTATGTAGAATCATTGAGGTGCACCTGAGTGGCTCAGTCGGTTAAGCGTCTGACTTCGGCCCAGATCATGATCTCATGGTCCGTGAGTTGAGTCCCGCATCAGGCTGTCTGCTGTCAGCACAGAGCCCTCTTAGGATGGCCTTTCCCCCCACCACCCCTGCTCCTCCCCCACTCACTCTCTCATGCTTGCTCTCACACTCTCTCAAAAATAAACATTTATTTTTTTTAATATTTATTTATTTGGGGGAGAGTGTGAGTGGGGAAGGGACAGAGAGAGAGGGGAACTGAGGACCCAAAATGGGCTCCACATTGACAGTTTGACAGAAGAGAGCCCAACGCAGGGCTCGAACTCACAAACTGCTAGATCATGACCTGGGCTCATGTTGGACATTCACCCGACTTAGCCACCCAGGTGCCCCTCAAAATAAAAAACGTTAAAAAAAAATAAGACTCATTGAATGTTAGCACTGGAAGGGATTGTAAGGTCAGCTTAATACAGCCCCTTCCTTTTTCGCTCTTTTCCATTTCAATATGGAAACCGAGGCCCACGGGAGCTAAGTTGCACAGGCAGGTGGCTAATGAGAAAACTGTACCTTAAAATCAGATTTGCTCCCTCCCCGTCTCCCAGGCCTTCCACTTCACCACAAGATGTTTTTTGGTTTTCTGATCATTGTTGTTTGTGTGTGTTTGTGGCTATTGTGGATTTTCAGTATTTGCATCCTACAGAGTAAAAACACCTTTTATTTCCGGTTACTCTGCGACTCAAAACTCCGGTGCATCCCATCTGTTGGCAAACTGGGCTTAGCATTTTAAGCCCCCGAGGTTGATTTAAACTCGACTGGCTCAGCTCCATGTGACTTTCCAGGTTACTTGGTTTTTATCAGAGGCCAGGTATTCAGACCACAGAGGTTTGAGGGGTTCAGTAGAAGACAACGACCACTCTTGGGTTATGTGGACCCGCTGTGGATTTGTATCAAAGAAAGCAACCGCAGCTTGCCTGTTTCGCTCTTCTGCTGGCAGAAGGCCACAGGATGGGCCAGGCTAGTGGTCATTCCTTTACTCCCTGGCAGATATCCCACACCCAGCGCCTGAGGAATTACACCGGCTAGGGTTGGAAAACCAGGGTGGCGAGAGGAAGGTAGGGCAGAAGTCACCAATGCCAGGATGAGAAGACCTGCCAGGAGAACCGTATCTGATTGTTCTGTCACGGTCCTGTGAGTCTCTTAGCCGCGATTTTTCCCTCTGCACGAGCTGCCACACTGGAACGTAAGAAAGTGTTCCCAAAGACTATTTAACAATACAGGGTAGCCAGGGCTTATGGTACGCCAGAGTTCAATACGCAGTTACAAAAGAGCATTCAGTATAATGCCAATATTGTGTGTCTGTGCTTCTGAATTGTTGACTTTTTATATTACAATTTTCTATAATGTGGAACGAAGTAAATATTACTTTCCTTTAAACAGGCTGCGACTAGGCCAGAGGAAATTTGGATGACTCTGGATTTTTTTCAAAATCTGGTTGGCTCTGATAATTGTTTTTTAAGTGTATTATCTGTTTTGAATATAAACATCACTGGGGCGTCTGGCTGGCTCAATTGGTAGAACATGAAACTTGGATCTCGGGTTGTGAGTTCAAGTGAGTCACAGAGATTACTTACAAATAAAATCGTGCCATTTGCAACAATGTGGATGGAACTAGAGTGTATTATGTTAGACAGAGTAAGTCAGTCAGAGAAAGACAAATATCATATGATTTCACTCATATGTGGAATTTAAGAAACAAATGACCATAGGGGAAGAGAAGGAAAAATAAGATAAAAACAGAGAGGGAGGCAAACCATAAGAGACTCTTAAATACAGAAAACAAACTGAGGGCTGCTGGAAGGGTGTTGGGGGGTGGGGATGGGCTAGATGGGTGATAGGTATTAAGGAGGGCACTTGTTGAGATGAGCACTGGGTGTTATATGTAAGTGATGAATCACTAAATTCTCCTAAAACCATTATTACACTATATATTCACTAACATGGATTTAAGTAAATAAAAATATAAAATAAAATATAATCTTTAAAAATCAATCACTGAATTTTGGAAATACTATTCTTCGCGACAGATGATGTCTTTTGGGTGTTCGCTCAATAACGTCTAGTTCTAGAAAGATGCATGGTTTCTGTATCAGTTTAATTTTGACTTTCTTTTTGAGCCATTTAATGGTGTGTTTGTGTATGTTTTGATCACAATTACTCTTCGCTCATACCATGCCTCTTCATGACTTTGGTGAGGTCCATGTTATTATATGTATTTCAGAAAGTCAACATGAGCGAGGCCAAAGGAACTTGATGCTGGCCTCCTCAGTGTTCAGGTTTCGGTAGAAGTAAACCAGATACACATTTCATGGGAGGGAGGTCCTGCAAGGAGCTGTCTTTTTAGGGTTTGCAACACTGGAAACAAAGACCATAAAATCTCAAAGGTTACTCTAAAATGCTATTGCTCAGTTCAAAGCATTGCGTTATTTATGTTAAATTTTCACTGATTTGAACTAGAGTCAGGGGAGACCAGAAACTCCTTTAATCACATCCTGAACCAAGAAGGCACAAACATGTCTGTTTCATACGTACCCCTAAATGAATGTAACGTCAGTTATTCATTCAGCTTGCAAATCAGAGTCATAATGTATGCAAGGTCTGAATTAAGGAAAAATATTTTTAAATATTTTAAAGGAGCACACTTCATTACTTTCAAGTAATTAAACAAAGTCAGTATTCGAAGGAGGACTACTTTGTGATTCTTTTTTATGAGTAGATAAAAATGATACTTTTCTAAGACATCATTAAGATTTTAAGAAGGCAAGTAGTTGTTAACTACAGAAAATGTCTTAACCTAGCTGGTTATTAAAATATTGCAAATTTAATTTACAGTGAAACATCGTTTATATCTATAAAATTACTAAGGACTTTTTTTAATGTTTTTATTTATTTTTGAGAGAGAGACAGAGAGACAGCGCGCGAGTGGGGAGGGGCGAAGAGAGAGGGAGACACAGAATCCGAAGCAGGTTCCAGGCTCCACGCTGTCAGCACACAGCCCGACGCGGGGCTCAAACTTGTGAACCGCGAGATCATGACCTGAGCCGTAGTCGGACACTCAACTCATTGAGCCACCCAGGCACCCCAAAATTACCAAAGATTTTTAAATTTAGGCTACTCAGTACTGGATGAGAACATAAATTTAAGAAAAAGCCTTTACGTTTTCACTTAGCTCAGCAAGTCAGCTTCTGAGAATCTGTTCTAAGGAAATAATCTTAAGACACAAATGCCACCTTTCACAATAATGTCCACTGTATTATTATTGATAACAGGGGAGAGAGAGCAGAAACTTAAATTAATGTCTACCATTAAGGAAGTCGATTATATGAGTCAGTCATAGTGTATATGTGCAGTGTAATGACACCCAGCCAATAAATATTATCTATACAGAATACAGAATTTATAACAATGTGGAAAATGCTCATATTTTTAGAGAAAGGATGGTAACAAAATTTTACGTAAGTTAGCATGCCGGTCCTATTTTAAGACATGATAATGGAAAGGGGGAAAAAATGCCAAAAGTTTTAAAATCTCAAACTCAACCATTTCACTTAAGGTCTTATTTATGTTAATATGCATAGTCACTCCTGTTTTCATTATTGCTACAAGAGTAAAAAGTAGGCTGTTCTCTTTCCAAATTATGTCACATGTCAAGTTATACGGGCTGTAATATAATTTTTATAGTAAAGCAGAAATATCTTTAGATTTTTCCAAATACTTTCACTTCCATTAGCCTTTTATATTTGTGGGTTTAATGTATTACTTATCTCATTTTGGCTATGTAACTCTTCTGGAAGAAGTTTGTGTTTCCTGGAATTTTCTCCTTTCCTGCATATCTGTTTATCTCCCAAAACTCCACAAAATCAGAATCCCAAATGGTATTTCAGTGACTAGTAGCAATTAGAACCTATATATTTGTTTTAATTTTTTTTCCTTAGGTCCCACGGCGCATGGGGATTATTTAACATTTTCTAAGTACACATGATCCATTTACAAAGACAAAGCACTTTGTGTTTCTCTAGTTATTTTTATGTAAAGCTATTAAAGGAACAGGAAACATCTTGGACCACCCTTCTCCCTACAACTTCCCCAAAAATAGTCATTAGTATTAAACATAACAGATTAAAATTGTTTCCCCTAGATTCCGTGGAGAAAGGCTGCAAAGTAACACTAAAGCATTTGGGGTTATTTGTAATAAAGCCTGTGCAGGAGAAACAGGACGGCAGCTCACGTTGTCAGGCAGACCGTGGCAGCTGCTTTGTGACTACGTGGCATTGTCCCATGCTAAATCATATGGGAAATGGGTACTGTTTGACAGATACTGTCATCAGTTCAAACATTATTAAAATAATTTAGAAGCTTCTAATTTTTTTTTTTTTTTTTTTAATTTTAAGGACAGGCTGTCTGGTTTGCTCAGGCTTTCCCGGCTCCGCTGCTCAGGGCTCCAGCAATGAATGTTCCTGTGCCAGATTTTTTATCTAGCCAAGCCTGAGCTACGACTTTTTATCCCAGTGGGACAGTGTAGCTATGTTCTTGGCGTTTTCTGCCTATTACCAGTTAGGGTCTGTGAACAGAATCTCCATTTGTGAGAACCTCATTGTGGATAGCACGCAGTGGTCTTTTCATTTTGATTGATGGTTCTGGTTCTGCACCATCTGGCTTCTGATAGGCTGCATTAATCATATCCTGAACTAAGAAAGTGTAGACATGTCTGTTTAATATGTACCCATACATAATGTAACGTTAGTTATTCATTCAGCTTGCAAAACAGAGTCATAATGTATGCAAGGTCTTTATATAGTAAAACATAAATATTAATATGCGACCCATTAATGCTGTTTTTACTTGTACTAACCTCCCACTAGTACATTTGTTTATGAAGATTGAGGAATTAAGAGACGGAGGACCATGTGCACATTTACATGAACGTATATAATTTCGCTGATGTCTTGTATGAATTTAGAGTGACGTATGTCTGTAATACTTATCTTACACATATTTACTTTGTATATACCTAATTGCCTCTTAAAATACAGGTTCAATGCAAGGAGCACAGACTTACTTTTTCTCATGTGAACTGCTTGCATCAAATGTAGGTCATCTGTTTGCTGAGGTCGCTGGGGGTGTATGTGACCCTGCTCTTTTGTGCTGCCTCCGGCTGGGTCCACTTTGACACAGTGTGTCCCCTGCTGTGTAATAACATCCAGAAAGGAGAGGAGAGGAGAGGAGAGGAGAGGAGAGGAGAGGAGACGAGACGAGACGAGACGAGACGAGACGAGACAGACCGACCAGGACAGGCAGGATAGGAATTCACAAGTCAAACAAAGTTTACTCCAGATTTAGGACCATCATACTTACAAGTAGCTTCAATTTGGTTTTAGAAATTTGCTAGGACCTTCTCCAGTTAAGAGAGATTTAGTGTGCATTAATCATAATCCTTTCAGTACCTAGAAGAGGGAGGGTAAGGGGATTTAAATTCTCATGGGAAGTTACCTTGTGCAAAATTGCTAGAGCGTATTTCTTAAGGTAGCAAATTAAAACCATAACTTCGTAAAACACATTCTATGTTTTATTAATTATGTTTTGTCATAACAGCACTCTATTCCTCTGTGGTTACATCTTCTTGTATGTGCCCCAGATTCAAAATATGTATTTCAATGAATTATACTATTGAAGAATGAGCGACGATTAATGCCTACGTGTTGCCAAATGCAAAATACAGTCTACACTGTAACTGTAATCAATCATGGAATAATGCATGGGACACAAGGCAGATGATCGTAGTTTTTGCTGAGAAATAAGTAAATTACAGCTTCTGTTTGAAACATCATTTCAATGAGGTTTAATTAGTCACGTAAGCACCATGAACGGTACCAATAGTCACTCCATAAAATCTAACACATGGGTCCAGGATGACACCTTAACAGTTTAAGATATTAAGAGAACATATATAAAGCTGGGAAAAAAATCATTTTAGGAGTAAAATCAGTAAAATTAAATATTCCATCCATTCATTTCTTATTTTTAAGGTATTTTTAGGTGTTACACCCAATAATTTAGATCCCATTATTGCTTAATTCACCCTGTTCATTGGCTTTAAAAAAAAATACATTCACTGCCGAGAATTGACAAACTAGAGAACAGAAAGTCTGTAATAAACAGGGCTTCTGACCATGAGAACACTGATTTAGTTCTGGCATCTGTAAAAAGTAGCGATTTTGCTATGAGAAGGCAGGGGTTCAGGCCTTCCCTCCACCACGTGACTAGTTGGGTGATGTTGAAAATGGGTCCAAACTGCCTGGCCTGTCTCCAGATTAACCCTCCTTCTAAGATATAATAGCCTTGGTGAGCTTTTTATCTAAAAAAAAGTCTTATCTTTAATAACTTCAGACCTGATTCCTTATCTTAAACATGGAGATCATCCCTGCTCCATCATTAAGGGTCAAAAAAGATGGCCACATGCGTTATACACTTTTAAATGCTATAAAAATCTAGGTACTGTCATTGATTGAACTTTCCTGAATTTCTTCTGTTCTGTTCATGAGACTTTGCACTGGGATCTATTCTCTTTCTGTCACAGTAAATTGGAGAAGCAGTAAAATGATGAATACATGTGTTTCCTGCTGCTTAAGATCCTCTTCTTGTATAAATTCCCCCCAGAGTTTACGGCAGGGGCCGAACACTATTTTTTCCCCTGTACAGGACCATATGCTAGAGAAATACAGCATAATTTAATTTCCTTCTTTGGGCAACATGTGAACTATTGGACTGTGCTTCCTTAAAATTAAGGACATTCATTCTGAAGCTGGGACAGGACTGAAATGGGGCTGGGAGGGGGGACTTTTAAACCAGAACATTTTATTAGTTCGGGGACGCAGTGCCAGAACGACAGCTTTCAAAGGCCACGGCTCTACTTCCTCGTCGGAGAACGGGGGCCACGCAGGAGGGAGGGCACGAACAGATGGACAAGTTAGCAAACTAGACAACCTCTCCCTTCTTCTGCAGGTTGTCATTAGACTTGGATTCAAAGTGCACTGAACCCCCAGAACGATAAATACACCTCTTTCAGTATATGTGCTGCCGAAGCGAGCACTAAATACACCTCTTTCAAATGCATAAATACGAAAACATGTCATTTTAAAATCTGTAGCATTTTAATGAATCTATACTCTTGTGTCACGAATATATGAACACTTACATTATTATTGAATTTTAAGCACTTTTTAATGTTTCCAGCTTGTCCGAAGGATAACCAGACACATGTATGGTTCTCCAAATCCAGCAAAAATAACTTCCGTTCTAGACTGTATTTTGTGTTCCCTTTGACTTGAGGTGAAATCAGGTATCCCCTAAACAGTGCACCTAGCATCAGAGAGCAGATTTTTGTGTCTGCAAACGGTGTAAGTCTTGTCCTGTTCCCAGCATTGTCAATGGGACTCAGTAGTCATTGTATGAAATTTGACAGAACTTCTGTTCGTGTGGTCATTCAGTTACTGTATGCAGGGCACCTGGAAACCCAGAGCACAAGGTATTGTGTGCTCCCATGTGTCAACCTACTATGTGTTGGGGAGAAGAGAAGCAAAGAGCTGGTTTTACTTCTAACAGTCCTACACAATGCCACTGATGTCACTATTATTAATTACGCATAGAGATCTTTTAGGGGAACCGCGTTATAAAAGTTTAACTGAAGATCATTTGAAACTTTGAAAGCAGGAGAAGTCGGTGCTATTATCACACCTGAAAATGGTTGTGGGAACCAAGACTCATTAATTATTTGATTCAGATAAACTTATTCCTCATTCCCCTAAGACCTAGAGATGCCCATGTTTCCCCCCCTAAAACATACATATGGAGGTTTGTGTACCAATTCACCAAGGACATATGGCCCCAACTTACCTTCTTGGGTTTCATGTCTGACTTAAACTGTAATCCAGAAACTGAGCACATACCTGTTCAAATAGTCGTCCAGTGCTTTGTCCTTAACAACACTGCACTGTTTTGACTCTATTTCAAATCATAAAGATAATCCTGAGGTGTTACTTCCTAACTATCTCTACTGCAATAAATGATTGTTAATAAGCAGATAAATGATGTGCCTGCTACTTTTCCCAAAGGCCTCCAAGGTTATTGATAGTCCAGACTGACGTCTACCATAGCTATGGCCTCACCACCCCACCCTTTCACGCTAATGCGTCCTGTCCCATATCTACAACCGTTGAATACACTGATTGGAATACAAGCAGGAGACCACTGGAAGGGGCTGGAGGGTGGAACAGTCATGCACTACGCAGAGTTTGTCAGCATTAATGTGAACAAAAGGTCACCAAGACTCCTCCAACTTATTACGGGGAGAGAACATTTGCTTTTCAGAATCCCCGGTCTCATAGTTCACCTGGGAGGCCGCAACGGCACGGTTGCGAGCTGAAGACAGTGTTCCTGCGAAAACTCTTTTTAGTAGCTAGTTGATAGTTGATAGTTTAGTTCAGTTGATAGTTGATCAACCTGTGTACTACTAGCTGTGAGTTATTTCCGTTATTTAGTCTGCACTCGACCTTCACTGCCAAAGGTGGGTCTGTCCTGTAAAGAAAGGAACTACCCCTTCTCTCCTTTTCCACAGCCCGTTACTATTTTCAAAAGGTAGTTACAGCATGAAAACGCCTTGGAATGATAAATATATGAGATATTCTTCTAAGTATATGAGGTACTTATCTTTTGAAAGAGTCTTTATTTTTATGATTTGGGATTTTTAAAAATAAAACATACAAAATGTGAATTGGTTTTCTTTTCTAAAGCAATAATTCTTCATTAAGAGAACCTATTCATGGGGTAAAATGACAGCATGATTGCTGTTTGAGCTCATTATTTTCAGATGGCAGAAACATGGTGTAATGAAAGGAGCGTCTCTCAAATGGTTAATGTAACTAAATGTTGGATGGGGTGGGAAGCTGCCTGTCAGGATCCAATGACTTACAGGCCGCGATGTCCATATTTTTCCCAGGAGCGGGAAGCCTTAACATCATGGCTGCTCAGTTTTCCATTCCCCGCTTATTGTTCATAGGCATTTCTAGAAAAGTTCTCTAGGTTTCAGATAACGTGTGCCTGGTACCCAACATTTTGTCCTTCCTTCTTCCTGTTTCTGATTCCAGTTGTATTCTTGCTGTTTTATTCATTTTCCCCTTCCTCCCTTGAACATTAGCAGAGCAGTTTACCAGGGTCATGTTTTTGTTTCAAATGATGCTTGTAGCCCTCCACCCCGAAAGATCTGAGTAGTTTATGCTTACCTGCATTTTGTTAGGCAAAAGAAAACAGTTCATCCAAATACATTCAGTCGCTTAGCCATAGTAACCGGCACTACCGGGGGGGGGGGGGGGGGGGGGGGCGGGTTGCGCACGCAAACGTTCATGTGAGTTTGTGGGAGACCATTCATTTTGTCATTTTGACCACAGGCAGCCACAACCCGGAGCTTTTGCAATGCCCATTCTGTAATGAACGTCATTTTATTTTCTAACACTTCGTAATCCAAATTTGCTAAAACATCTAGGTAGCATGGTGTGTATCAGAAAGAGCAGTTCACGTGAACCTGGCGTGGAATGTGCATTGCCTCGTTTACCAGCTGCAAAACTTTGGGCACATTTCCTAATCTGTCTGACCCTCACATTTGTCATCTGGAAAAAAAAAGGGGAAATAGTATCTCCTTTTTGTGAGAAATAAACCTCTGCGAACAACTGATTCATTGTAAGTAAATACTCATAAAGTCTCTTACCCATTTCCTTTCCCTTCCTTCTGAACAATTACTATTTAATATGCTCGGTAGTCTAGACACTTAGAAATACTGAATTATTAAATATTTTCATGTTTTATTTCTCACGTCATTCCATGGCAGTTGAGAAAAATACATTCTAATGAAAACATACACACATCATGCATTAGCTCAGGCAAGCCCATTTTTATACATAAATTCAAAGTCAGATCCAACCCTGGAGAAAATTGTGAAGTAAAGTTTGCCTCTTCCAGCGGTTGGTGTCTCCTTTACCCTTTGCATGACCTTTTCATTGCTGTGGCCTCGACAACCTCTTGCTGTCTCCAGCCATCCACGGCCAAGACCGCTTTCAGGAAAGAATGTGATAAACACTTCCATTACGAGATATAAATTATTGAGAAGGGTCAGTATGAGAATCTCCCCAGCTCTTTTCATTTTAAGACAAGAAAGAAGAATTTAAGCCCAAGTATTAACTACTAATTGTTGATTCTCACATATTAATGAACTTTCCTATGTTCTAACCTGCTTTTGGGAACTTGTCAATTCTAGCGTCCCCCAAAATTGTAACTTTGACTTGGCTTTTTCCCCCTTAAGACATTACTTTCGATGACCTGTGATCCCCATAAGGATCCACAAATCACTGGAAACTGTTCCCTTTGGGCAGAAGCCCATTACATTTTGTGACCAGGTAGTCCAGTAAAATGCATAGTGTTGTCAAGGAAGGGCATTGGGAACGGAGCAGAGGACGGCAGTTAGAGCACAGCTACTAGATGTAGGTATTTCTGACTGTCAGTATCTCCTACGAAAGACGTAACAGAGCTGGAAAAAGTAGAGAAGAATAATTGCTGCCTTCAGTGCAAAATCAGTGTTATTGTGCCTTTCCTTAAAATCTCCACTTACGGAAAGCATATGAAACACAATGAAAATCTTATTAATTATTAGAATATATATTATATAGGCAAGAATATTTTTGTTTTTCCCAAGTAAGTTAGAATAGTACTTTCTCCAGAATCCCTAATGAGGGGAACACTGGGAAGACTCACAGGCAGTCGTCAGGGATCTCAGCTCCCTGCTGACTTTCTCTGTCTTTCCGTGTTGTACTCTGCCGATAGAGGATGTGGGTCAAGATGCAGGAAAGATCAAGATGCCAGAATAGAGAGGAATCCACTCAGTTGCTTGGTATTCCCATGAAACCTATGGATAATCCACCGTCAAACACTGGATTATATACCGCCTCACGTGTTTGCCTAATTATGTCTTAGCAACCAGGCTAACTTTCTCATGGGTACAGACTCAATCTTACATTTTCAAATTCCCTGAAAGGAAACTAGTCTAGTAGTTGACATTTCGTGGGTTTTAAATAAACACTTGCTGAGTGGAATTGAATTGATAGTGAAGTTACTTACAGACGTCTGATGTGATTTTCTTTGGAAATACCTTGGACATGGCTGATGTGGTTTTCCTTGGAATACCTGTAGGAGAACACTTGATTTCAGGCAAATTGGTACCTCTGCCTCTTCCTAAGAGACTTGTCTGCTTTTGATGAAATCATCCATCTACCCAAGGTTCTCAACCGGGGTTGACGTCACCATCACAGTATACTGGAATTTCGTGGGCAGGGACCAGGGATGTTAAATCTCTCGAATGTGGCACCGTCCTTCACAAGCAAAAAATTGTTGTGCTCACAATACCACTAATACACCTCACCAAGAACCATTGGATTCGTGGGGCGCCTGGGTGGCTCAGTCGGTTAGGCGTACAACTCTTGGTTTCGGCTCAGGTCACAGTCTCACAGTTTGTGAGTTCGATCCCTGCATCAGGCTCTGTGCTGACAGTGTGAAACCTGCTTTAGATTCTCTCTTTCTCTCCCTCTCTCTCTGCCCCGCCCCTGCTCGTGTGCTCTCTTGTCTCTCTCAAAATAAATAAACTTTAAAACAAATTTTTAAAAAAGGAACCACCAGATTGCTTCTGCCCCTCCTAATATTCAGACCTCCTATTCACCACTACCCCTTGTACTGTATATTTAAGCTTTACTGAGCTACTTCTGGACCGTACCCAGCTCTATTTCTTTGTCTTTGCAGATTTTGTTTCTTCTGCTTTTGTCCCACTTTCTCTTCTAGTGAACATCTTCTAATCTCTCAGGACTCCGCTTAGGCACCACCTCCTCCAAGAAGCTTTTGCTGGTTTCAAACCCAGACTGGGATAAGAGGCACTTTTAGGTGTCTTCAAAGCAATTGCACTTCCCTCTGCCGTGACATTTATCCCAATGAATTGTGGTTGTCTGTTTACTTTCCATCTTTCCCACCAGACTAAAAACTATTTAAGAACAAGTTGGATGTCCTAGGAGCTCATCCAGTCCCTGACACATACTGAGCACTTAATCAAAATTTTTTTGAATGAACGAATCAGTGACGTTTTCAGACAAGAATGAGTTCATTTGGCAAATATCAGTCGTGCGCTTTTCATAGCTAGGCAGAGCCTCGGCACGAGGCATGCTGGGATATTGGCAACACTGACACCGTGGATGGAGGGAAGTTGTGCAGGGGTAGGCGAGAGTAAGGGGAAAGGATGGGAGATTATCCCTACGGTGGGGTTGGCTCGGGCTCAATCCCCTCGGTAGCTCTAAGACCACGGGTGGGACAGGACAGTGGGTGGCCCTGGCCAGTGCGGTTCTGAGCACGGTCCGCAGACCCTGCCAGTCCCAAGGGAGACAACTGCAGAAGTGGGAGTAAGACCTTGGAATCTGACAGAATAATTTTGTGTCTCTTCAGTCTTTAATAAAAAGTCTTTTTAACGTTACTTTTCTAGTCACTAATTTTTATTGTATTTTAGAAGTGAGCTGGTTGCTGAGGCACCTGAAATATTTGTCAGAAAAGAAAAGAACAAAAGGTGGGAACAT
Organism: Panthera pardus; assembly: GCF_024362965.1. Taxonomy (NCBI): domain Eukaryota; kingdom Metazoa; phylum Chordata; class Mammalia; order Carnivora; family Felidae; genus Panthera; species Panthera pardus. The sequence goes on along the minus strand of NW_026526732.1, from coordinate 114,450,263 downwards.
TCTTTTTGAAAGCTGGTCTTCACCCCAGCTTTTTGAGTGTCAGTGGTCGAGGACAGCAATGACCTTGTTTCCCACCAGATTCCAGACTGGGTGCTGAGGGAAGCAGGAACTTAACTGCTGATCCTTTCCTTTCTTTCCTCCGCTCCTGGCACGGGAAGGGCTAACTTGAGAGAGAGAGAGAGAGAGAGACACACACACACAAGTGGTGAGGATGAGGGTCCCCGCTGACTGTCTCGAGTTCTGGGTAAGACTGTAGCCCCAGACCAGAGCTGCACGACCAAGCAGAAAACCCAAAGAAGCCGACTTGCGTGGGTCGAGCCTGCCTGTGAGAAGTGTCAGGAGAGCTCCACAGAGTTGGGGTGCCCAGTTTCCACTTCATCCAGCAGGGTTTGTGGTAGCACAGCTAATTCGAGCACCTGCCTCCTAGTGAGCCAGCGGCCATCAGTGTACTGCCACTCCAGCAGTGATGGGCTCCAGAACCAGGCGAGGCCAGCTGGGTTCCTAGACCGTGCGCCTTCGTGGCATTGGCCGCAGCTGAGCAGATTCTGGGCGGCAGTGGCCGACATGCCGAGGATGTGAGGAGCTCCGTGAGCGTGTTACAAAGACTCAGTGGCGAGCAGCTGTGTTGAGAATTGGAGCCAGAAGCTTAGGCAAGAACACAAATAATACAAATAGAACGTGTTAGGAGAAAAGGGAAGCACAAACTGTAGTAACCGCGGTCTTGAAGAATAAATATGAACTAGTTTGTGTGCAAACCCAAGCCAGAAACGTTATTTTCACAAAATTATTACGAGAAGTTCGACACGATAATGGCGGTGGTGCACTTATTGACTATTAAATAAGACACAGAATGGCCCTCATCAAGATTGTTTATGCGCAGCAGGGCTGAAGTGCCAATGAGCCAACTCATAAGCTTTACTTACTAGAGTTCTAACTAGGGTAGAAAAAATCCCTGCCAGACAGCACGTCCGCTTTGTTTGGAATAGAAGCATAAATACCTAATTTGCCTTGTTACGGAGAAGAATGCATGATCTCTGCCACATATAGCTAGATAATCATTCCATCAGGCTCAACATGTAAAGGACCTCATCGGTTTGCTGATTCGGCCTAATCCTTCTTCTCGGATGGTGAACCCAGGCTGTAAGTTCATATGTCATTTCATTATATTTCATCTCTTGAAGGCAAAAACATAGTTTTGCCACAAGATCAAAAGTAAAAGCGACCAGAAGTACACATAGGTCAGCGTACCGTGATTTCGAAAGTTAAAAACGCACACAGTGATAAATTTCTAAAAGTTTGTGTCCCTGTTTTGCGGGCTTATTATTTTTTTTCTGGTTAAGTGTTATATCACGGGGGCGCCTGGCTGGCTCAGAGGAGCCCGCAACCCTTGATGTTGGCGTTGTAAGTTCTAGCCCCACATTGGAGGTGGAGATTACTTAAAAATAAAATCTTAAGAAAAAAGCCAGTGTTGTCTCATCCAAGCAAGTGTGTCTGTCATGATAAATGTGTCTCATGAAGGCAGGGTAGAACCACATAAGCCTTAAATATTTTTCATTAGAAAAGCTCTTCTGATAATTTTTTTGTCGAGGAAAAAACATGAGGAGGACAACTTCACACGTGAGTTTTTTGTTTTGTTCTCAGCGAAGTTGGCTTGATGTTGTTTAAATTAGAAATCGACATTTTATTTTCTTTTTTTGATTTATTGGGCTTTTACTTTTTAGCTGCTGTCTTGCCGGCCAACTGCCATTCTTTGCGAGTTGTCTCAGTTTCTTGATGTATTTGTAATAAACAAAAGCAAATACATTTTTATTAAACCATAAAAATGATCCACTGTGCACCCTGACGTAGAATGCTCATGTGCAGTATAATTGTTTAATACTGTTTTCTTTCCCCATTAAGTCAACCCGAAAGACTATTGATTGTGTCAGACACTGGTTCTTAATGCCATAATTCTCCAGACCTGTGTCTCCAGGGACTCTAGTCAGGAGGGTGATTGTGTAGCTGGCTGCTCTCGGTTGAACGCCCGGTGGCAGCCTGCCTGGAACAAGGCAGGTTGTAGAACAGTGCATCTCACCGTGCCGAATCGCCTCGTATTCTGGGAGAGAGGAGGAGCACTTCCTTATTTACAGCCAACCGAGGAGGGAGTTCGAAAGTGTAAAACACCAGAATTTTAGCAGGCACATTATGTTCAAAAAAAAATATATGTGTGTGTGTATGTGTGTGTGTGTGTGTATATATATATATATATATATATATGTGTATATATATATATATATATATATATATATAATTCTGTACGAAGTTTTTAATTTCACCCTAATTTCTGGAGCTGGGCCAGAATCCTATTAATTACTTTGATTTATAGTACTTTACACAAAGCATTGTACATAAAAATGTTCTCACTACCGTGCCATATTCTCTTGAACCAGTTGGTCCCTTTCTGTGATCCTCAGTTCTCTGATGTGCGAAAATGGTTGTCCTATTAACCCCACAGTCATGGTCAGATGACGTAGAGCTTCCTCAAGCATTAGGTGCTTTTCCTCCACTAGAGTGAGGCCCCGTGTGTTCAGTAACAACTGTTTCTGAGACAACTTCCATGTGGCAAGGACTGTGCTATGAGCGGGGGCTCAGAGTCACCCTCTGGCAACGGATTCTGAGGGCAGTTCGGACTGATTCACCTGTTCTGAAAGGTGAAGGAGGGGCGCCTGGGTGGCTCTGGCGGTTAAGCGTCCGACTTCAGCTCAGGTCATGATCTCACAGTTTATGGGTTCAATCCCTGCATCAGGCTCTGTGCTGTCAACACGGAGCCTGCTTGGGATCCTCTGCCCCCCGCCCCCCGATCCTCCCCTTTTTGCTTGCTCTCTCTCAAAAATAAACATTTAAAAGTGAAGGAAATGAGGGGCGCCTGAGTGGCCCAGTTGGTTGCGTCCGACTCTTGGTTTCGGCTCAGGTCGTGAGTTTGAGCCCCACATCAGGCTCTGCGCTGACGGTGTGGAACCTGCTTGGGATTCTCTCTCCTTCTCTCTTTCTGCCCCTCCTGCATCTCTCTCTCTCTCTGACAAAATAAATAAGTAAACTTAAAAAAATAAAACCAAACTAAAAAATGAAAGTGAAAGAAATGAGACGACGCAGGCTGGGGCTGAGGTGGAGGGGGAGAGCAGTGGAATGCCATCACTTCCCATATTTTCTAAGACGTCCTGTTTTAAGTGTTCTTATTTGCTTTAAAACAGAGATTTGCACCATGTGGCTTCTGCTTCATCAGGTGTCCAAAATATTCGTTGTGTTGCTAGGCTGGAGCACTAGGTGGTCATGTCCCCTTAGGTTACCCGGAGCCTGGAACCAAAAGGGTTTACTGTCCTCCGCGTGTTTCTATGAGGTCTGCAGGCCCGAGGCGGGGAGCTTATCTGCATGCACAGAGGACACGCAGCCTCTCATTCCAAGCAGTCACCTTTTCCTTCGCAGAACAATGTCCTGGCTGTTAAAAGTGTGCAGACTTTCATGTTTGTTCTTAATGAAGAGCAGAAAGTCTATAAAATTTTTAAAGTAATACTGTAAATGTCTTCATTTACCGAACTGATGTTTTCACATTCAGAATAAATATCTCCTCTGTAGTACCTCTTAAAAAGAAAGGAGAAAAAAAAAATCCCCAGAGCTTTGTAACATTATGATTAGAAAGGATGTATATATATATTTTTTCTCCCGTGAAACTGTGTTAGCGACATCCCAGAAAACTGGAATTCTCTATTAACCCTTAGGTCAAGCATCCAACTTGACCCTCATCTCTTTTATTCCACCTCATTTATAAAGGAGCAGTTTATTCTTAACTTAATTCCTAGCTTCTTTTTAGGGAGCATTCAAAGTTAATCTCAACAAAGAATAGCAAATCAGACTTTGCAATCTGTGGTATTAGGGAATAGAATGAAATGAAGTAATTTTAGCGTTAGAAGGAATCCTGGCGCTCGTCTTATCTAACCATTTCGCTTTCCTATGAGGCAACCACAGCTGAGAGAAACTGTCTCTCTAAAATCACGCGGCTGATTTGTGGCTGACCCTGTGGTTCCGTACCAATGACACTAGGCCACCCAGCGGTATCTTCTAAGAGTTATAGAGGCCTCAAATGTAACACGTTTTATTAGAATAAATGCATGTGAAAACTGGCTTCGAGATTCTGCACTTCTCAACTGCTCGGGTCCAGACTTGCATCTTTCTGCTTAGTGGGTCTGCACCATGTGTCATAGGCGGTTGCCTCGTAAGAGAAAATTTATCACCAAATATTGCTTTGGGAGTCAGGGACCAGGCATTTGCCAGAGCTCCAACATGCACCTTCTGGGTCTTGGGTTTTTACCTACTCTGAAATTAGAATAATAACAGGGCTGACATGACCGACCAACAGCTGCGTGGAGTACCATCCTTCCATAAAAATTACCCACAATACTGTTTATGTTCCTTAGCCCAGGAGGGAAAAAAAAACAAACAAAACAAAACCCTTTTGATCTCTGACCCCTAACCTTTCTAACCTGTCCTACCAATTCCAAGGAAGGCCCAGCTCCAAATCAATATGGCAAGACCCACCTGGAGCTCGTTGCCTTCGCTCTTCACCTTCCGAGTTTTGGAGTGAGGAGGAGAATATGTAGAAGCACTTGTAGAGCCTCTCGTGTCTTCCTGGGAGGATCGTCTCGCTCTAGGATAGTGCCAAACCTACCTTCCTGTCCAGGGTTCCCTCAAGTCTCTGCCATTGTCCTCGCCGGCCTTTTCCCATCTGATGACCCAGGTCCACGTCTACATTTGTGGGAGCCCAGAGCTGCCCACGGCCCGTAAGCAATGATCACTGTGGATGCCGCGACCAAAGGCGCCTTGAGCAGGCACAGGCAGAGAGTCGGTTGGGGGAAGTGTCAGTGCCCCACAGCCTGCCATCCAACGAATGGATTTTTGCTTATGAGTGTATCACATGATCCAGGTGTGGACCAACATGGGTTATTTTGCATGCATGAAGTCATTTTGTTGAGATGCTTCTTTTTGCCACCTTAACAGCTATTTCACATTTATTCTCATACTCTAATTAGCCGCACGACAGCTGACTATAAATATGTTGCTACGGATCAAAGTGCAGAGTAAAGATCTATAGACAGCCCCCTACTTACAATGATTGTGTTTGACTTCTAACTTTCCTTTTTTTCTTTTTTCAAGTTGTTATTTAAATTCCATGTAGCTAACAAACAGTGTGATATCAGTTTCAGGTGCAGAACCTAGTGGTTCATCACTTACATACGACACCCAGCGCTCATCTCAACAAGTGCCTTCCTTAATGCCCATCCCCCGTCTAGCCCATCCCCCACCCACCCCCTTCCATCAACCCTCAGTTTGTTCTCTCTAGTTAAGAGTCTCTTATGGGGCGTCTGTTAAGTGTCTGAGTTCACGTCAGGTTATGATCTCGTGGTCTATGAGTTTGAGCCCCACATCGGGCCCTGTGCTACAGTGTGGAGCCCGCTTCAGATCCTCTCTCCCCCTCTCTGTCTGCCCCTCCCCTGCTTGAGCTACTTCTCTCTCAAAAATAAATAAACATTAAAAAAAAAAGTCTCTTATGGTTTGTTTACCTCTCTTCTCCCCCACATTCCCATACATTCATCTGTTTTGCTTCTTAAATTCCACATGTGAGTGAAACCATGGTATTTGTCTTTCTCTGACTTATTTTGCTTAGCATTATACTCTCTAGCTCCATCCATGTTGTTGCAAGAGATTTCATTGTTCTTTTATGGCTGAGTGATATTCCATTGTGTGTATGTGTGTGTGTCCTCTTGCTTATCCACTCCTCATTTGATGAACAAAGTCTGGAAAGCTTGGGTCCTCAACTTTATAGTGTATTGTTTTTCACTTTTATTCTATTTTTTTTATTTTGAGGGAGAGAGAGAGAGAGAACATGTGCGAGTGAGGGAAGGACAGAGAGAGAGAATCCCAAGCAGGCTCCGTGCTGTTAGCGCAGAACCTGACACGGGGCTCGAACCCACAAACCGTGAGACCTTGACGTGAGCCGAAACCAAGAGTCAGATGCTCAACCGACTGAGCCACCCAGGTGCCCCTGCTTTTCACCTTTTAGAAAGGCTTTTACCCTTTCATCATGTGAAAAGTAGCACTACCACATGTATAACTTAACTCCTACCAGATTGGCCAATAGAGCGTGATGGGGAGCTCTGGGGGCAGGAGGCCACTCGGGAGGCCCTGACAGATCAGGCCACAGCACAGAGGCTTAGAGATCAGGACAATAAGAATAATAAAGCCTAGCTGGCATCTCTTTCCACTGTCAGTTCACAGGAGCCTTGAAAGTTATGTAAACCAAGCTTTTCAGTTTTTCAGTTAGTGCCACGATGACCACCCTCTCTTCCTGTGGTCACGTGGGATTGTCTTCACTTTAACTTGAGGAAAAGCTAATTATGGGTTGATTTTTGGGAAGAAGCATTAATAATCACTTCCATTTGGTGGAACGTAATCTGTGGAGGCAACATTAATGTTTTCAGTACCTTATGAACAACATAAGGAAGAAAGAAAAAAGAAAACGCTGTGTACTCTTTTGCCACAAGCTATGATATTATTTAATCTTAAATAATTAAAGAAAAACATTTTTATTCACATAATGTTACAATCATACCGCTAATACCAGCTTAATACTTTTAAACTAATTCATTTTCTCATTTGTGGCAATCGAGAAAGGTTTATTAAATCTAATGACTGTTTTAGGATTAAGTAGGGGAAAAGCATGTTCTAATTACAGGGATGGATAAAAGCAAATTAATTAACCAAAAACATGTATTTCCTCCCTCATAGATGTCTGGTCAGCCATATCCGAGATGAACTTGGGGTACCTAGCTCCTGAGTTTTTTAATCATGTTTTTAGATTGCATTTTTTACACCATCTGTACCATTAACATGACTGTAATTTCTGTCACAGTTGGAAGCTTCGGTTAATAAATGTTTTGTTTTGGAGGGGGAGGGAAAGGCAGACAAGAAGGAAGTGTTTGTGAATGAACCTGAGGAAGAGACTGCCTTCACCCAGGGGCCATGAAGGGAAATGCTAATAAAACTAATTGAAACTTTAGAGTGGACCTTCAGGCCTTTCTGAAGGTGACTGTATACGTGACAGTAAGGAAGTAAACCCTGGGAAGCTGGCTACATTCAGTCTTTAAGTGGGTCCATCGCACCTACCAATCCTGAAGTCATTTGGAAATTCCGAATTGGGCGTTACTAAGGGGCGCCTCAGGGGCTCAGTCAGTTGAGCGTCCGACTTCGGCTCAGGTCATGATCTTGGGGCTGGCGGGTTCGAGCCCCGCGTCCGGCTCTGTGCTGACAGCTCGGAGCCTGGAGCCCGTTCGGATTCTGTGTCTCCCTCTCTCTCTCTCTGCCCCCCTCCCCCCCACCCACGCTGTGTCTCTTTCTCTCAAAAATAAACACTAAACAAGCAATTAAAAAATCAAATGGTGCATCACTGAAATAGCGCATAGATACGTGTCTGAACCCCCCCGCTCAAATGAGTAGCAAGGATGTAAAGACTTGCGGCATAACCGCCCATCTACCGAACGGCACACCCTTCCAGCAGCAAGAAAGAAATGGGTGTTTGGTATTGGTACGCAGGGTCCACGGTGTCCTTACTTGTCGCGCTAAAGACCAGAACTCCTGATGATGATGCCCCGAGAGCACCTGTGCAAGCTTGCGCTCTCGGCCTTTGGTTCAGGGCCGCGTTTTCCAGCAGTGCCTTCTTCTCTACACAACTCCACCACCAAAGAGAATAGTTGGGCTAGGCAGCGCACCGTAACGAAAGCCGTAAGTCTTCACCGCGAAAACAAAACCCGGTCAGGGCGGTGAGGGCAGGTCTAGCGCACGCCTCCGCCAAGTTTGCTTGAAACCTGGCTCTCTGGCATCAGTCAGCCGAGCGCTCTTACTCTTATCCGTAGGACCAGTGACCTTGGAATTGATCAGATTAGGCATTCAAGTCAACTTAATATTTAAAATGCTTTCAGATAATTGCCACAAAGTCTTGTTAGGTCCAGCAGCCCAATCTCAAGGTCGTCCTATCAACTTCGTCCCGACAGCCCCTCCGTATTCCGCTGCTGGCTTTCTTTCGAACTCACTCTTCACCAGACTGAACCCCGAGTAATGAAAACAGTCAAACTGCTCATAAAATGTCACATTACTATGAGAGCACACATTATTTCTACAGATATTTTCTGTCAGTCACTAGATCACTCCTCACAGCAGTGCCTGCCTGGAACATGCCTTAAAAAATGACAATCCCGTACTGTAAAGACTACTTGAGCAGTGAAATTTACTGATTTGTCCCTTTGATCTCAGCCCACAAAAGATACCAAATGTTACTCAGGAATAAATAAAACATTTATAGAAAAGGGGAGAAAAGGTTATATGCCTCATTTTGCTTATCAATGTCATTTCCAAGCCAACAATTTTATTAGGGGTAGGGGTATGGTGACGCTATTTTTAGTTTGTGGGGGAGAAATGTGACATTTAGAACAAATGTCATAGCATTTCTTCAATAAAAATCCATGCTGTCAGCCGCCTAGCTCTGGAGAATTAGAGAAAAGCTGTGCTAAATCAGAAGAGAAGCGACAATAACTTGACTCGTGGTTTAACCCCCTCAGACCCAGCCCCTGTGCGGATGGACAGTTGCTGTTTGTGCACAGAGCTCCGGGAAGCAGGCCTGTGTTTGCACGGTCGTTCTTAAAATCATCCGTGCTGCCCACCTAAGAAATGACCCTGTGCTCAGCCAAAGCTCTGTGACCTGTTTTGTGCAGTGACCCTTGAAGAGACACAGTTTTTTTCACAAACAGAGGAAGAACCCCCAATACCTACTAAAGTAACTATTCCAACGTGAAGGCCAGAAAATGACTTTATTGACTCTAAGCCGCAAAATAAACACTAAAAAAAACAGTAGAGGGGAGGATTAATAGCATTTAACGTGGAAAGAAATAACACACCATGAATATAGTTCTCGTTGCAGAACGTTTTGCCCTTATCTTTTTCACCTCCTTTGGCATCTCTTCACGTCCAACCATGAAATTTCTCGGGGTTGTTATTTAACTTTTGAGGGACAAGCGCCATATCTTTGGTTTCTCTGAACTCCCCACGGTGCCTAGCACAGTCCTTGATAAAACTATTGAACAGTTACAGCATTGCTGTGACAAATATGGCTCATATCTTTTTTTTTTTTTTAAGCTTTCTAGCTCTCCCTAGCATGCCCCCCCACCCCCACCCCAAACCCACACGATGATGATTCTCAGCCTTTGCCATTGGCAAGGCTCGGATCTTACGCACTCCAGTGGAGTAACGGTAATGGTCTGCCGGCAGTTACCTATGCCCTTCCTGAGGGTATTGTCCCCTTCGTTACCCTCCCCCTTGCATGCATTTGTAGTGCTTCATTCATGATCTTCTCTACCTCAGAAGAGGTTTCCTCTCTTCCTTGACAAAGCTTTTGTCTCCTTTTTGGGGGGTGGGGTGGGAGGGACTCCTAACTTTCTGCCTGCAGGTGAGCATAGTAATAGTCTCCGGTTGAACCTGCTGCCTTCTCGAATTCCCATTAAATTGCTGAACATGAATGGAGCGCTCAGTAGGTAGCAGGTATTGAGCAAGGTGATGGGGGGGGGGGGGGTGTCGAGTAAGACAGTGTCCCTCCTCTTCGACAGCTGACAACTGCTTACTCAACGCGTAACCTGTGCTACGTATCACCTCCGCAAACACGCATCCAGCAAACGTTGCCCGAGTGAGTTCAAGTGACGCGGTGACTCCTAATGGCAGGGCTTGATCTCGAGGAGCACATAGTGATGTTGTGGCGAGAGCCCCTGCCAGCAACCCCTCTCATTTTGAACTTGTACTTATTTCCTGCTCAAAATTATGAAGTATGTTTTATACATATCCGTAACGCTTAATGCAATTTTTCTTCAATTACTGTGCCACCGTTTTGAAGGCAAAGACTGTTTCTGAAAGACTGAATTACTCTTCATTTTTCACGGTCGTTGCCCAACAGAGTGCCCGACACACAGGGCCACCTCGTGTGGTGTGCAGTCCCTTGGGCTGTACATCACTCAGTTCCCGGGGGCATCAGACACGAGTCAACCTCGGTGGCCTTGCGTCAGTGCTCAAGAAATATTTTTGTTGAGTCTTAATGATATGAGCAATTCGTGAAGCTTCGTTTCATTTTCCGAAATTTATTTTTAAATCCTTTCTCCTACTCTTTTTAATCCCCTGTAGTATATAAAGCCACGTGAATAATTCAGAAGTCGGTTCAGAAGTAGGTGATGTTTTGAAAATTCATTTTCATATGAATTAAATCCATGTGATTTAGTAATTTGTATATGCCCCCAATTATATTCCTAGCCCGTTTTTGCTACCAGTGTTTTGACATGACTTTTTAACACTTGGTAAGTATATTGACAACCTCATTGACAGGATGGAGGTATGTGATTTCTTTTTATCGTTCAGCATTGTCATTTCTAACGATGGATTCTCAAATACAAAGAAAAATAATTGCTCCCGTATGGATTTAGTTAAGACTTTAATGAATTAACCTGATGTCATTTGAACTCGGATTGCTTCTGTCTCTATTGTGATAAGTCAGTGAACATATGCCAGATTTGTTCTGTTATGGCAGCTACGTAATCATCAATAGCAATATTTTATAATAATCGTAATATAGGATGTCTCACTTCCATATTTGTGTGCACATAGTGAGGGGGAAGGGTATCATTCTCTCAGCCGGCAACAGAATTCCTCTTAGGCAAGGAAATAGCATTGTTTAGGAAACTGTCCTGATAAACAGTTTCATGGACAAAGTAAGAACCTGAGGCTGTGAGTTAGAAGGAAACAAGACCCTAGAAGGTAGAACTAAGTGCTCTGCAGTAGAAAAAAAGAATTTTTCTCTCGGTATAAATAAGAGAAGGTGGTAAAAGGGAGAGAAGTAGTGGGAGAATAACTAATATCCAATTTTAGGCGGTTTGCATTTTTTCCCTGTGTGCACTTACCCACGAAACTAAGTCAAGAGACCAGAAGTTGGGAGCTAGACGTGACCTTGAGAACACAAGTCCCTTACCCCTTGATGTTTGAAGTCATTTGGAGAAGGGCACTGAACTTTTGTCCGTAAGACAAAATGTGGGAGGTTGGAGCCTAGAACTAAGGGGGCAGTGGGACCCCAGATGCCATCTGGATTTCACGTCTGCCTTTAATCCCCAGCTCTGCCTTTTACTAGCCAAATACCCTTGGAAAAGATATGTAATTTTTCTGTGCCTACGTTTCCTCATCCATAAAATGGAAATAATACAAGTACATTTTCGCACTGGGTCATCTTAATGATGAAATAAACTAGTGTAAAGAGTCAGAAAAATGCTTTCCGTAATCACTGGATAAATGCTGCATATATCACCCATGCTCTTGCAGAACACATATGACGGAAGGCTTGGGTTTGCTCTTTATGTGTATGCTTAAAATTTAATTACAAAGAAGGTAACACATGTAAAACCGCTCTAAGGAATCAAAATCGATTCAGTATCCCTTCCCTCTGACCCCTCCATTTCTCCCTTAAATGCAAAGTGTCTTATACCTCAAACAAATAAATCAAGTGGTGTGTGATTTATTACCTTGTACCAATATTATGTATCTTAAAAGACCAAAATGTTATCCAAGTCTAGATGTGTTTTCCAGTCTTTATACATTTGTTCTTTGAGAGAAGTAGTGCTCTGTTTCTAAAGCAGACTCATTAGACATAATTTTTCTAATTGTTTGACTCTTATCTACATGAAATGGAAAAGTAGCATACTTTGTAGAAGCTGTTAGCTTCAGTGGTTGCTAAATGTAAAATATTAAAATGCAGGGATCGTGAAGTTATTTTGAGAATATAATTACTGTGTGTTCTGATTGCTTTCTTTTAAAACCTTTATGCCTTTTACTGCTGACCAATTTCGGTATCCATTTACATTCATGAGGAGTGTTTGCTGTATTGATGATGATACATCTAGAAACTTAGTTCTGAAAAAACCCGTAATTCACATCTGCATAATGTTCTAGAAAAATACTTTTTGCCAAGTAATTGCTTTATTTTACCTACTTTTTTCTCCAGAATTATTCTGCTTTTAACCAGTGTGTATATATGTGGGGTTGGGGAGTTAAGAAGCTGTTGTATTTAGTTTTTTTTTTAATGTTAATTTATTTTTGAGACAATGCGAGAGACAGAGTGCAAGCTGCGGAGGGGCAGACAGAGGAAGGCACAGATTCTGAAGTGGGCTCCAGGCTCTGAGCTGTCAGCACAGAGCCCGATGCAGGGCTCAAACTCACGAACCGTGAGATCATGACCTGAGTCGAAGTCGGGCGCTCAAACGACTGAGCCACTCAGGAGTCCCAAGAAGCTGTTGCATTTAATGTAGCATTTTCTTTTATAGTTGAGAGGGGACTTTTGAAATAAAATATTTTGTTTCACCTCATTTCAAGCTAGAAATAAAAAACAGAAAGCGTAGGGAGGAGAGGGGAAAAGTTGTGGCAGCAGGAAGGGTGAGGAACGTGGTTTGAGGCGCTGCTGAGAAGCCTGACCCTGCCCAGGACATCCCGTCAGTCCCAAGACGCCATTCCACCGCCACCTGCCTTGCCCATCTAGCCATTCTCCGTTCTCATGACCTCCCGTTTCTGCACTTTTTATGGTTTACTGTTATTCCTTCCTTCATTTTATGTCTTGATATAATGAAAGCTGTATAAGACCAAGGATTGGGTCCACTTGCTGTGTCCCTAGTCTTTAGAACGTTTAGAAGGTTTGGGGGCGCCTGGGTGGCTCAGTCGTTCAGCATCTGACTCTCGATTTTGGCTCGGGTCATCATCTCCGAGCATGTGAGTTCGAGCCCTGCATTAGGCTCTGCACTGGTAGAGTGCTCTCTCTCTCTCTCTCTCTCTCTCTCTCTCTCTCGCTCTCTCTCTCTCAAAAATAAATAAACATTTTTTAAAAAGGACATTTAGAAGGTTAATGCATTTTGTTGAATGGCTTAGTTAATTTTCTTCTAAGTCACTTTGCAAGTAGCAACTCGTTACATTCAAGATACCTGTTTCCCATGTGTTAGTACTTAGTACATACAATCTGTGAGAAGGGCAAACTGACCATATCAAAGCCTTCCAAATGGACAGAGGCATATGTTATAAAGAAAAAAAAACCGCTGATCTGAGTAAATATAAATATGTGAGGATGTTCATTACAGCACTGTTTATGATAAAATTTTATAACAACCTAAATATCCAATGATAGGTGACGAGTCACATATCCTGCGTTCATATAATGTAATGCAGTCCCTGAAAATTGTGTTGAAGAAGAATATTGAATGTTGGAGGAAATGTTTATTGATAATGTCAAACATTGAAAAAGTATTACAAGATAACATATATACATGGTATCAATTTTATAAAAATAGTAATGATTATACATTTACTTAGAAAAAAGTGAGATTGGTAAAATATACACAATGATGTTAACAGTAGTTATCTGTAAGTGGCATAATTCCTGATTTTATTTCTGTGTGCGCCCTTCTGTGTTTTCTTAAACGTCTAAAACACTGAGTGCTTTTGTAAAGAAGAGAGGGAGAAAGGGAGGTTTTCCAGCACCATTTGTGGAATGGCAGGACAAGCCCACGAGGAAGGAATGTAGGGAAAGGAAGATAGAGACAGGTCGGCTAGAGTGGCAGCCACTGAAGAATTTGTGCGGTGGGAGTGGTCGAATGTAACCAGCTGGAAAGGTACAGAGGGATCACCTGACCCTGAGGGGCGAGATTGGTATGCCTGCCACTGTATCCGGCCATCTGAGGTAGACAGGAAAAAGAGCCCTGAATGGCTCGTAAGCTTTGCCAAGTGGAAGCCTCTACCGTCTGCCTGGGTAGGTTTCTAGCATAGGATTGAAGCACGTTTTAGCCATGCATTCCTTGGGCTCTTAGTATGTGTTTATTGATTTCTTTTTCTGCACTCTGTTCTTTGTTTCTGTGATGATATTTTTAGAGACGGTAGGTGGAGTGGGAAGAAGGATGGGCTTTTGAGGTTGGCAGAGTTCAGCACACAGGAGTTTGAGCCCTACTCTGTAACTTAAAAGCTCTAAGACACTGGACACATTTGCTTTGATGCTCTGAGACGGAAGTGTTAAAATGAGGCGAATACCAGTCCCCTTGCAGGGTTTTAAACAAGATAAATGTATGTGAAGTCACCAACTCAGTACCTTTCACAATAAGACAACAGACAGCCAGTAAGTGTTACCTATTGTTCTTAAGATTGTCTTTTCTCATCGTCCTTGATTACACAAGCGTGGTGTATAATTTCAAAACCATATGCTTGTGTTGATGTTTCGTTTTTGCTTTTATAATTTTTTTTTTACTTTAGTAATGTAGAGGTAAAACCAAGTCAAAATATTCACCAGTAAAAGCACGCTGTTTTGTTGGTTCTCAGTCATCCTGACCAAAATCAGTAGTTTGGCGGTAGTCCTATTTCATTATGACATCTACCAGTCACCTAAACTGGCCTTATTGAAACAAAACAGTCTTTGAAAATGCAAGCACATCACTCAGCCTTGTTATGGAAAACTGGGAGACACCTGGATGTGCCCAGGGGGACTGTGATTTCACTTCTCACTCCATAAGCAACATCCTTCTGTTGTGAATTAAATCTTCACAGTCGAAAATCTGTGTCTGCATGTGCTTGTTTATTTGGAAAAGAAATGTTATTCGGAGGCATTTTATTTGTAATCGTTGTGAAGCGATATGATGTTAAGTGAGCCTGATGCCCGTATGCTGCTATTTCCACATTAAGAGTCCTCGTGAGCATTTGAGTTTCTTTCTGGCTCTACTGTCATTTATTAGGCCAATGGTCAAGTGCTGTTGTGTACGTATATGTAAGTCTGGTGTTCTGCACAGGTTTGTAACATGTATGACTATTGCATATATTCTATACGTGGGTTGATGTAGCTACCTGAGGATATGCATGTTAATGAGCCAGTTTCTATGTATACAAGGAGGTTTCATTTTTCGGGTTTCACCCAGCCCTCCTTTATTCAGGAGGCAAATGCTCTTCTTGGATCTCACGTCCCAAGCAGGGTTCAGCATCTGGAGAAGCTTAAGGACCCAGTGCATCAAATTATCCTGCTCAAACTGTTGTTTAGTGTAGTCCATTTCATCCTGTCCCATTCCAGGGACAGAAAGTCCAAGCTTTTCTTTGTTGCCTTCAGCTTTCTGCATCTGCAGGGATCCCACGTGCTGTGCTTGCTTTGCTGGAGGTGGGGGCGGGGGGCGGGGCTCATGATCATCATGAGATTGCAAGCCCGATAACTACAGGCACTGGTTAACCTGTTTGCTACAGCTCGGGATGAGTCTATGCTCCTCTGTTTCCCTTTCTGGAGCACCCAGCATGTGCTCCATTTTATGGATATGTGTCAGTTCCTCATGTATTTCCATTTTCCTTCTGCTGAGGCTTGAGCAGTCACAAGCAAATCGTGTATGGCGGTATTCATAGAAGTATTGACAGTTTAAGTCTGGAAACGTAGTGTGAATTTCATCGCTAACTACAAATAATGCCGTCTAGAATCTAAGCGGTTTAATTTAGGTAAATAGAAATATTGTATCCTTTAAAACAGTCCAGAATAACTAAAAAGTGCCACAGGGATTTCCCATTTAACTTTTTAGATCGTCAGCCTCTACCCTTGATTTTTTTTCAATTAGAAACATTGGTGTACCTAATTAAGTATTTTTAGCTTTATATAATTGTAGTCCTATGTGTAGCTGCGTGTGATCTGTCTTTCCAGGATAAAGTTTCATTGTGCCAAAAGATTCTTTCATTTCGAAGATACAGCACCACATCTCTCATCCAGAGAAAGGAAAATCTGCCAGTGAGTCGTACCACACTGATTACAGGCCAGGAAGCATTTGCCTGTTTCTACTTAAAACCGTCTCTGGCCTGGGCAACCCCCTTCTCTTGTGTGCACTAAGGAGTCATTTTCTAACTGGTCCCTCTGAGTTCATTCTAGTTCCCTCTCAGGTCTATTCACCTAAGGGAAACCAGCATGGTCTTTTAGGCCAATGAACCTGATTATATCACCTTTCTCCTTAAAACTCCTCAACGGCTCTCCATTCCCTTTAGGAAAAAGGCCAAACCCTCTGTGTATGTGTGAGGCTGAATCTCCCCCCTGGCTCCCCCTGGCTGTCTCTGCCCCGGGCACACCTTGCCTTCTTCTGCTTCCCTCAAGCAGTGCTGTTCCTTCCCACCACGGGGCCTTTCCATGCGGTTTCCCTGCCCAAAATGCTCTTCTCGTCTTTCACCCCATTAGTACCTCGTCACCTTGCCAGTTCTCACCCCCAGGGCTTCCTCGGACAACCTCTCCCAGGCTTGTCTGGCTAACCCAGATCACTGCCGTATACATTCTCATAGCAGCAGGTGATGCTGCCCTTAACAGCCATCAGTTACCTACGTGTATGATGATTTGATCATAGCCATGACCCTTACAAGATCATAGTAAGCTCCCAAAGGACAAGGACCGAATCTGGTTTTGCTCACTGAGATCTCCCCAGAGCCCAGCCCAGTGCCTGACATGTGGTACGTACTCGGTGAAGTCTTTTAGACCAAGGCAGATAACCGTATCTGTAATATATTCTGTTTTATGAGAACATGTCCTCAGTTGGCCTGGTTTACACGTTTCTCACAGATAGCCACTCTACACAATGACACCTAATCCACTTAATGACCACTCTGCTGAGATCCTGCCTCCTGGTATATTTGTTTTGTGTCTTCAGTGTAGATCCCCTGCTCCAGGCAGAGTTTGAGATTCAAAAATTTCCCTCTAGTTCCACGGACCATGGATTGGGTCTGAGGATATGGTTACATATACACAAGACACGGAGATTACTGACTTCCCAGCTACTCTTAAGAAAAAGATCTTTGCAGTGAGTCCTGACTATTTTCATATTAGTGTATTTCCAGAACAAGAGATGTTAAAACAAACAAACAAACAAACCAACGCACTGTGACCCCGCAGGTATAGGATTTGTTCTTGTGATTTGGGATTACTGTTTGCTTTTGTCCAATTGTGACAGTTCTCTGAGGAAGCACTCTGCTTATTTGGGCAGGACGTAGCATGTTCATGGCCTGCACATGTTTTGCAGACCCACGTTCAACTAAATATACATAGGTGCAAAAGCTTCAGTAACGACTGCTAGGAACCTTTTGGCTTTCAGATGGTGGGTGAGCTCTCCTACCTTTTTGTCTTCATTCCATCTTGTGCTTTTGGAGGGGAAGAACAATTTTATATTCACCACCATTTTTTGGACACATATATATTTTTACTTACACAGAGGCTAATTCAAGGAAATAGCTACTGGAAATTTAGAAAATGCAAATTAAGGAAAAATGAGAGTCGGTTTTAGTGCAGTAAGTCCATTTTGTCGTCTTGTGGGGGCGGGGTGGGAGCGGTCAAGGTAGGGTCAAGGTATATAGGGAGGATGACCTAGAGACATCCAGCCTTGTACACGTGTCAGCAGGGAGTAATTACCCTGTCCTTCTGAGTTAAAGACATTGTGGAAACCTTATATTATATGGGTCATCTTCCTTAGGTACTTGACAAGGCTACATTTTCCCCCCTCCAGAGATACTGGATAAGATTGACATTATCAGAATAAAAATAATCTTGCTTGCAATATTTTCCTAAACAGCAGCAGATAAGCAAAGACCATTTTCCAAGTAGCAGTGACTTCCTGCTTCATTAAAAGATTATTTATGTTCTGTAGAAAGACAGTATTGAAATGGTAGTTCCAACAAGCAAATTGTGGCTCTCTCTCCTATCAGCGTAAGAGATAAACTGTTAGCAATAATAAAGAGATGCCCACTGAACTGAGAATATACTGTTTTGAGATAAAGAACTTTTTGGTGGCTTTAATCACTTTTTGCCTTCCAAGAGAACTTATCCACTTAATATATTTATAGGAGCGATCTGTGTTTTAGATTTGTAAATGTTTCCGAATATATGTTTTTAAATGTATACATAGAAATTAAATTTAGAGGAAGGAGTCTCAAAAAGCACTCTTCTGTAAAGCTAACATATAAACTCTGCTTCTACATTGCTTTCTTTATGGGCTTGGAGTAATTAAGCAGACATAATATAACACATAAAGGAATTTATTAGGCTTTTATTAAGGCTTGATCATTTGAGTTTCAGATTTTAAATCTCAAAGGGCTCATAATTGTCATTTTCTGCTAAAAGCTACATTTCGAAAGAAGTTAAGCTATGGTGCTAAGGAAAGACGTGTTCAAATGGAAAGTACAAAGTGCTGTTTTCATTAATTCAGCATTTCGGTTCAAATGTCTATTGTGCCTATTGTGAGGCTTTTAATAAGTAATACAGACACAGCTTCCACGAGTCAATTTCTGCTGATATTTTCTTAAAACAATGTTAATTACAGGAAGCAGAGGTTTGAGATTGAGATAATGCCTTGATAGGAAAGGGCACATTGGTTCCAAACACCAAAAATGTGAGTGACTAATTTGCCAGACCAATTTAAATCTTAGAAAGGTTTTCAATTTGATTACTGACTCAAGAAACACACTCAGACAGTTCCAGGACTCAGCAGGGTGAATCCAGGAATGGTTTGTGATACTGACTAGTTGTCTTCAGGTTAAACACAGTGTCCTTTCAGTTTTAACCTTTGTTTTTCAAATCCTGTCTACGATGTATTAGTAAGTACAGTATCTTTGATTCTTGAGAATTTTTTTTTCCTGAATATTAAGTTGTTTGGTACTGAAATTCTTATGTCTGAGGTATTGAACTATAGTGACCCCACAAAATTTTCTAAAATTTTTACCTTAAAAATAATCCCTGATTATGAACCTTAATTTACGGTTCTAGAGTCTAGAGAACATCCAGAAACACTTCCCAGTGGTCAGGATGACAGATTGGACACACCTCCCATCTTTTCTCCATATTGGCTCCTCTAATTCCCTGTAAGAGTTCATCTCGTTGGGATCATGAAAGTGAGCGTTTCTTCAACAGAAGCAACATTTTAAAATTTAACAGACCCTAGAACTGAAAGCTGTGCCTTTGACTCAAAAGGGGGCTCCGAGATGCAAGACCCGTTCCACAGCTTTGCCCGGCGCCGGCCTTGGCCCCAGGACTGAAGTTAGATGAAATCTGCGCAGTAGAGAATTTGCCCAAATATTGAAAATAAAAACCAACCCGACATGGCTCAGTCAGGTATAGCATCCTGTCTGTAGCTTCCCTGCCTCTCGTTGACTCTCAAGGACCTGGAATAAGACTGTCTTGATGTCTCATGTACTGGTGTCGCCCTGAGCCCGTCTGTTGTAAGCCGTCAGGGCACGTCTACCTCGCACACAGAATGGTACTACACAAGACAAGACAACACACACACACACACACACACACGCGCGCGCGCACACAGAATTTGGCCTTAAATCCATGCCTGCTGTCTGAAGCTGCAAATGGTCCTTTTGGCCTCCTTCCCTCTCCTTACTCGGTCCTGCCTTGTGAACAGGTCACTTGTCTTGAGACAACTGAAGATGAAGTGGTGCATTCTAGGCTCTGGTCTCATTGGCCATCTTCCCGGGGTCTGTTTAATCGCCTTCGCAGACAGCACTTCCTGCGCTGAGCTGGGTCCTAGCCTCTCGTGTTCCCAGTAACACAGCACAAACGCCAGCGTGGGGCACAGAGAGAACCGTTCGTGGTCTGGGGGTAGAGTGAGTACCTCTGGTGTCTGGATTTCAAGTCACTGCCGTTCCCTCTTTCCTCATGCTTCTGTTCCACCCTATTCCCCTCTCTTCCTCTCACCAGTGAGCCCACATTCTCCTAAACCACAGACGTTTGCTGGGTGAAAGTCAGAAGAAGGTAGATGCAGTTGAGCCCCAGAGCAAGTCTTATCTTCAGCTTTGTGGTCATAAAATGAAGCTGTCTTTGTCATTATTACCTGGGCTCCCTGCCCCCAACGTCATGCCTCTACCTCTGTCTGAATTACAGACCCAGAATGATCTGTCCCAGCGTTCCTAACTGTTGCACTATAAAACGCTGGTCCGGGATGATGTTTTTACTAATCGGACGTGAGAAAAATAAAGATGAATCTTCACTATGCAAAACACAGTAGATGGAATAGGGCTTAGCTTTGAATAGATTCACCAAAGATAGCATAGTGGAAAATTTGTATCAATAAATAGGGAAAATTTCAAACCTACTGTGAATTATTTGGAATATGGATTTTTTAAATAGAGGAATAATAACTCAGAAGAAGCAGAAGCCACTGAATACATGGTACTCCACTCTATATGCCTCACCTGTTGCTCCTAAACATCTTTTTTTTTTAAGTTTATTTATTTACTTTTAGAGAGAGAGAGCATGTGCATGCATCCAAGCCAGGGAAAGGGGCAGAGAGACAGGGAGAGAGAGAGAATCCCAAGCAGACTCCACACTGTCAACAAGGAACCTGACACGGGGCTCAATCCCACGAACCATGAGATCATGACCTGAGCTGAAATCAAGAGTCAGACACTCAACTGACTGAGCCAGCCAGGTGCCCCTAAACATCTCCTTTTTTCTGCATCAGTGCTGGTGTGTTGTAAGGGACGATGCTCAACAGCTAGGGGACTCTGAGTGTGTCCCTCACCCTCCAGGGGCCTCAGCTTTCTTCTCCGTGTCTTGGAGGTAATAATACCTCGTTGTTGTGGGGAAGAGATGTGATCATGAAGGTGAGGGCGATGTGAAATCAGAAAAGCGAGTAGCGGCCCTGGTTTTTCCAGCTGTGTGTCTACTACGGGCTGTTTTAAGCTTTTGTTTATCCTCTCATTTTTATGACTTTGTGTTTAGTCTTAGTGGAATATTTGAGCCAGGTGAGAAGGAGCTTGAGTCATAATGCTGTGGAATGTCAGTTTTCGAGTTGCTTTTCCAAAATATTTCTGCCAAATGTACTGTCAAAAGTGCCAGCTGATTGACTTAATTACTTCTCGTGAAAGTGCCACTGAAAGTAACTGTCACCTATTCATGTGAACTGTGGAAGGACTATTTCATAAATATCGAAAAATACTAAATTATCGTAGAAACAATGACAGTAACTAATTTATAGGAGCCATGAGGACCAGGAAAGATACCATTACACAAAAAAATTTTCCTCGTGTACAGCTATGTCAGTTAAGTATTAAAGGTTCTTCCCAAGAGTGACTCAAAAGTAATCTCTCTGTAGCTTCCGTATGTTCCTTGTGGAGCATCTGCTCACATGAGTTGGCTTTCCAGGCTGGTTGACATCTTAGGACCCCGATAACGATCCCATCTTGCTTGGATCGCCAGTGCCCTTGGAGCTCCATGCCCTGGAGCCATGAGGATCAGCCATGAGTCCAGGCGAGTGCAAGAGCCTCCATATTCTCTTCCCTGACCTTCCTTTGACACCGTGAGGATACCCACTCTTGGGTGACCACTGCAAAGCTTGCAAACTGTCGAAGTGACCGATATTCCAAGTATGTCATAAACGGGTGACCAGTCGACAGCGTCTTGTCTAACATACTCTTCATAGCCAGTGTTGTACATCAGGATCGTCCTCGATCCCACTGTTATTTAATTTAATAAAATTCATTTAACATGGGGCTTCAGAAGCCTTACTCAGGGAGACTTGAGGACCTGCAAGCTGATGTCAGAATATCTGTCCGAGCATCCAAGGCCTTCTTTCATGTCATTCTACAGATGGCTTTGGAAGCCCTCGAAACCGCTGTGTGCTGATAATGGGCTCTAGACACACATACCCAAGAAGGTAACTAGATTACGAGCAGCTCTGCACAATTGGCAGAGCTTTATTGTTGGAAGGAGGAAGACTGAGAAGGGGTAGGTGAGATTGCAGGCTGCATTTGGGATGCCCTCTGTGTAGCCCGAGAATGCAGTTGACCGCAAGGGAGCAAAATGACTAGTGATGTGAATGCAAAAGCAGAAAATGAAATCAAGTCGATTAGTATGTTCTTTGGGAAGGTGCCGCACAACTTGTGACACCCGTGAACTCAGCCTTCCACTCCTGGTGAGAACCGGGTCCACGCAGGTTACATCCAGGTGCTTGAGCTGTTTCATCAGTGTTGTCGGGAAGGGCACTGGCGATCCAAGCAAGATGGGATCGTTATCGGGGTCCTAAGATGTCAACCAGCCTGGAAAGCCAACTCATGTGAGCAGATGCTCCACAAGGAACATACGGAAGCTACAGAGAGATTACTTTTGAGTCACTCTTGGGAAGAACCTTTAATACTTAACTGACATAGCTGTACACGAGGAAAATTTTTTTGTGTAATTGTACCTTTCCTGGGACTCGGAGCTGTTGTCTCACAAATCAGAAGATAATACACTAGAACTAGGAAAAGGTGATCGGGGTAATTTCAAAATAAAATGCATACCATCTGTTCCTGCAGGCTAAAGGGATATTGTAAAATTCGCGGTAGTTTAAACAAACTATAAAAACAATTTCTTTTTTTTTAATTTTTATGGATTTATTTTTAGAGACAGAAAGAGCATGAGGGTGGGCTGGGGCAGAGAGAGACACACACACATACAGAATCTGAAGCAGGCTCCAAGCTCCCAGCTGTCAGCACAAAGCCCAACCGCGGGGCACCCCCGCAGATGCAAGATCATGACCTGAGCTGAAGTCAGACACTCAGCCAGCTGAGCCACGTAGGTGTCCCAAAAAACTATAAAAACAATTTCTGAAGTATGCAGAGCCCAGGTAAAAAGCAGGTTTTTAGCAGTTTCCTGGTAACACATTTACCTCCGAACCAATGGTGCTTCAGTAGTTTTCTTTATCTCCCTCTTGCTTCTTATACCCATCTCTCTGTTTATCCCTCTCTTTTTCTCCTTTCTTCCTCTTTATAAATATTCTCCTTCAGCAAAACATAAATATGTAAAGTGTATTATTTTCTGCCCAAGACAGCCAATTCAATGTAGATAGACCTCTTAAGTTGTGAGACAGGTCACTCCAGCTCATTGAAGACTTGTGAGAAATTCTTAATTTTCACCAGATGAAAGGAATGCTGGAAGAAGCGAAATAAGATGGTCTGTAAGTTGGGGGCTCCTGGGTGGCTCAGTCGGTTAAGCACCCACCTTCGGCTCCAGTCACAATCTCGCAGTTCGTGAGTTCGAGCCCCACTTCGGGCTCTGTGCTGACAGGTTAGAGGCTGGAGCTTTCTTCGGATTCTGTGTCTCCCTCTCTCTCTGCCCCTCCCCTGCTCGCACTGTCTTTCTCTCTCTCTCAAAAATAAATAACGTTAAAAACAATGTTTTAAAAGATGGTCTACAAGTTGGACATTAAAAATATATATACAATTAGAATATTTTACAAAGTCCACCCCATGACAAGAACAGGGATGAGCAGATATTATAAATGCTATGCACCTGTGTCCCCACTGAAAACCTGTATAATTTAAAAAGTGATATTTACCGACTAGCGGAACCCTCGGTGGATTTGTCAGTTTTCTGACAGGATGAAGAAGAAAATGATAGAAGAGCCATCAAATGTTTGATGAATGTAGATGAATTCATACCTACCAGGGAGAGAAGCAGAGTAATAGCAAGGACAACTAATGATCTCTGGGGCATACAGGTGAAGTTCCGTGCATGCTGTATCTGCAGCTCTGATAACATGCCTCAAGCATGCCATCAAGGTGATCACCGGGACCATATTTTATGTTAGAAAAGATGGTCTGATTAACTAGAAGAATGTCGAATATTATGTAATACTGGAGTTAGGAGGGAAGGTGACAAGGGTAGTTTTATTTGTCATCTTATTTCCTATTACCTACTCAGTGACTTTGTTTCCAGGTTTCCTTTCTTCTTTATAAAGTAAAGAGCAAAAATCATGACACGGTTTCTAAAACATTACTGATGCCATGAACATCTTTCGGTGGTATTTTCATATGTAAGTAGGGAAAACCTCACACCATTTACAGAAGCTGAGAAAGATAGAACCCTGACTTACCAGAGCAGATCACATTGCTTTTAGCCGACACTCTTCGGCTATGTAAGAGACTCATCACGTCGTTAATTATCAATATTCTTAAATTATCTTAATAAATGGAAAGCTGAAATAATATTATAAGCAAAAATTATGACATGGGGAACAGTCGTTCTGATGACCCATTTGATTATACACTTTTATTAGTAAGATACTTTAAAATAGGTTGTTTTCAATTTTATTTTTTTTAAGTAATCTCTACATCCAATGAGGGCTTGAACTCATGACCCTGAGATCAAGAGTCTTATGCTTCACCAACTGATCCAGCCAGGCACCTACTAAAATAACTCTCATATAATTGTTTTTATTTTTATTTTTGGAGAGAGTGCACAAGCAGGGAGGGGCAGAGAGAGAGAGAAAGTATCCCAAGCAGGCTCCGTGCTTAGCATAGAGCCCGACACGGCACGTGATCCCACCACCCTGGGATCACGACCTGAGCTAAAATCAAGAGTCAGATGTTCAACCACCTGAGCCACTCAGGTGCCCCTGCATCATTGTTTTTAAAATGTTTATTATAAGGGCGCCTGGCTGGTTCAGGTGGAGAAGCATAGGACTCTTGATCTCAGGGTTGTGAGTTCAAGCCCCATGTTGGGTGTAGAGATTACTTAAGTAAATAAAGAAATTTAAAAAATAACATGCTTATTATAGAATATCTGGAATTTTTTTTAAGAAAGAAAGAAAAAAATATTAATCACCCATAATCTCATTATCCAGAGTTAACCATTCTGACGTTTTTGGTATATTTCCTTTCTTTAGACTCTATTCATTTATTTTATTTTATTTTATAATGCTGGCAGCGTAACTTATTTTTAAAAACCGTATTTTGAGCATTGTTTTGTGTTAACTTCTCAAAAACCTTTTGTAAATGGCTACAGACTACACCATTGAATGGATGCATCTGTTTGTTAACTATTCCTCTATTGTTGGACAGATTGTTTCTAATGTTTTATTATTATAAATTACCCCATAAGACACATCTGTATAGACACATTTTTTTTTGTCTCAATGGCCATTTTATTTATTTTTATTTTTATTTTTAAATATAATTTATTGTCAACTTAGCTAACATAGAGTGTATACAGTGTGTTCTTGGCTTCGGGAGTAGATTCTCATGATTCGTCACTAACATACAACACCCAGTGCTCCCTCCTCAATGCCCATCACCCATTTTCCCCTCTTCCTCGCCCCTGCCCCCATCAACCCTCAGTTTGTTCTTTATATTTAATAGTCTCTTATGGTTTGCCTCTCTCCCTCTCTGTTTAAAACTATTTCCCCCTTCCTTTCCCCCATGGTTTTCTGTTAAGTTTCTCGAATTCCATATATGAGTGAAAACATATAATTATTTGTCTTTCTCTGACTGACTTATTTCACTTAGCTTAATACCTTCCAGTTCCATCCATGTTGTTAGAAATGGCAGGATTTCATCCTTTCTCACTGAATGGCCAGTTTATTTAGATATATTCCTGGAAGCACAATCATTAGGTTGAAGAGTACAGATATTATCACATTAAAGGGTTTGTGATAGATGCTACCAAATTGCTTTCTAGAAAAACTGCCCTATGTACACCCTCATCCCAGACTAGCCTTCAGTTTCAAAGATTTTTTTTTCTTGGTATTGGTGAATGATTCTTTTAATGTGGTGTTGTATTTAGTTTGCTTATGTTGTATCCAGATTTTTTGTTCTGCATCTATACTCAGAAGTAAGATTTGTGTAAGTGAGCCTTAATTTCCGGCGGAGGGGATGATTCATTTAAGAATCCCATCAAAACCGTGAACCTCCCTCTCAGAAAAATGAATCTACTGACGAAGTACAACTTTTTTTACATATTTTAAGGGACCCTGGACCATCTCCCCTTAAAATATTGTTATATGAGACTAAGTACTTTAGATGGATTATTTCATTTAACCATCTACCTGGGGCATCACTGTGGAAAGTAACTCACTCAAAATGGTAAACCTGGAATTCAAAATCCAGGACTTGTCCTTTTTAGCCATGATATACACTATCTTAGGTCTTAACCCTTGTCTTTATTATTCTTTCTTCATGTTACTTTTTTCAGTAGTTTCCAGTCATGGTGATGCTGGCTTCCTAAAATCTAATGGAGTAGGTCGGCCATATTTTTTCTTTTTTTTTTTTTTTTTAATTTTTTTTCTTTTTTAAAATTTACATCCAAATTAGCATAGAGTGCAACAATGATTTCAAGAGGAGATTCCTTAGTGCCCCTTACCCATTTAGCCCATCTCCCCTCCCACAACCCCTCTGGTAACCCTCAGTTTGTTCTCCATATTTATGAGTCTCTTCTGTTTTGTCCCCCTCCCTGGTTTTATATTATTTTTGTTTCCCTTCCCTTATGTTCATCTGTTTTGTCTCTTAAAGTCCTCATATGAGTGAAGTCATATGATTTTTGTCTTTCTCTGGCTGACTAATTTCACTTAGCATAATACCCTCCAGTTCCATCCACGTAGTTGCAAATGGCAAGATTTCATTCTTTTTGATTGCCGAGCGATACTCCATTGTATATATACACCACATCTTCTTTATCCATTCATCCATCGATGGACATTTGGGCTTTTTCCATACTTTGGCTATTGTTGATAGTGCTGCTTTAAACATGGGAGTGCATGTGTCCCTTCGAAACAGCACACCTGTTTCCCGTGGATAAATGCCTAGTAGTGCAATTGCTGGGTCGTAGGGTAGTTCTGTTTTTAGTTTTTTGAGGAACCAACATACTGTTTTCCAGAGTGGCTGCACCAGCTTGCATGCCCACGGCCATATTTTTTCTATGCTTTGGATTTGTTTCCTATAGCATTAGGTTATCAGTTTCTTAAAAGTGTAAAGGAGTTCTTGCCTGGAGTCTTTGAAAAAAAAAATTTAAGTAATCTCTATACCCACTGTGGGGCTCAAACTCATAACCCTGAGATCAAGAGTTATGTGGTCCACCTAGTGAGCCAGCCAGGAACCCGTTTGCCTGGAGTCTTTGAAGAAGAAATTGCTTTATAACCTTTAGATTGCTTGTATGTATATTGGTTTTCTTTTGTGCTTTTTTCTTTTTGCATCAATTTTTGTAATATATCTCTATAATAACTACACATTACATCAGTTTTCTTTTTCACATTTTTTAGCATAGAGTTGTATGTAATATTCTCTTGATTATTAGCATGCCCTTTTTGTTCCCCATTTTGTCTTTCATCTTTTCTCCCCCATGATTGGTTTTGCTAAAGTTTTGTCTGCTTTATTTGACTTGTTGTTGTATAGTGTTTTGTTTTGTTTTTCTGAGATCCTCCATTCATACACACACTTATACATATACAAATATGCCGGCATGGTTAATTGTCCGTATTTTTGTGTTTTTTATTCCTCTTTTTAATTGAATTCCTTTCTTCTGTGTTTCGTGGGGTATGACTATTCTTGGGACGATCATTGTTCTTATTTTTCTCATTGCTAAAGTGGAATATTTGTTACTTGTTTTAATCTTCTGAGTCTTAAAAAAATATCTTCTGAGTCTTAGTCTTCTATCTAATAGGTAGTATTTTGATCATTTTTATTCTCAAGTTGACTTATTTGGAGTTTTTCTTTCCTCCTATATTCAGTGATTATTTAGAAAAGTGTATTTCATTTTAATTTGTGTTATTTTCATGGGGTAATTAATTATTAAGCTTTTGGGGTACCTGGCTCAGTTGGTTGGGTGTCTGACTTTGACTCAGGTCATGATCTCACAGCTCCTGAGTTCTAGCCCCGTGTTGGGCTCTGTGCTGACAGCTCAGAGCCTGGAGCCTGCTTCTGATTCTGTGTCTCCCTCTCTCTCTGCCCCTGCCCCACTCATGCTCTGTCTCTCCCTCTCTGTCAAAAATAAATAAAAACATTAAAAATAATTTTAAAAATATTATTAATTTTTTGGACAGTAGAATCCTAAGTTAATTCCTTCAAGACGTTTGACTGTTATAGGGAGAAATGAACATGTGTTGACACCTGTATATGAGAAGAGAAACCTGAATTTACATGTTAAATTCTATTCATTTTAGCAAATATTTATCGATCTCCCACAGTGTGCCAAGAGCTGTGCTAAGCAGTGGGAACACAGTAGCGTGAAAGGGCAGAAAAACTTTAGTCTATAGAAAATACATACAAGTATACAATTAATTACAGGAAATACAGTGGAATTAACTGAAAAACCAATAAGATAATTGAGGATAAGCCAAGTATGAGATCCCATCAAAACTAAAAGTAACCGAAAAGAACAATTGAAAAGGACATACAGGTCAATGGAACAGACTAGGGAACTCGGAAGTAAACGCACACATATATGGTCACATAACTTATGACAAATGAAGCAAGATTATGCAAGGGGGAAAGACAGTCTGTTCAATAAATGGTGCTGGGAAAACTGAACGGCCACATGCAAAAGAAGGAAACTGGATCAGTATCTTTACACAAAAATTAAAGGGGATTAAAAACTTGAGTATAAGACCTGAAACCATAAAACTCCTAGAAGGAAATATAGGTGGGAAGCTCCTTGACATAGATCTTGGTGACAATTTTTTAAATCTGACACCAAAAACAAAAGCAACTGAAGCAAAAATAAATAAGCATGAATATCTCCAGCTTTAAAAGCTTCTGCACAACAAAGGAAGCCATCAACAAAATGAAAAACAACCTCTTGAATGGAAGAAAATGCTTGCAAATCATATATGTGATAATGGGCTAATATCCAAAATATATAATGAACTCCTACAACTCAACTGCAAAAAGACCATTCAATTCAAAAGTGGGAAGAATACCTGAATAGACATTTTTCCAAAGAAGACCTACAAATGGCCAACAGATACATGAAAAGATAACTAACATTACTAATCATCAAGGAAATGCACTCAAAACCATATGAGGTATTACCTCTTACCTGTTCAAATGGTTATTATCAAAAGGACAAGAAGTAACAAGTGATGGCAAGGACGTAGAGAAAAGGGAGCCCCTTTGTACTTTAGTGAGAATGTAAACTAGTTCAGCTACTATGGAAAATAGCATGGAGGTTCCTCAGGAATTGAAAATAGAACTACCCTATGGTCCAGCGATTCCATTTCTAGGTGTTGATCTGAAGAAAATGAGAATACTAACTCAGAAAGTAGTCTGCACCCCCATATTCATTGCAGCAGTATTTACAGTAGCCAAGGTATGGAAACAACCTAGATGTCTATCAATGAACGAACAGATAAAGAAGAGGTTTGAGTGTGTATGTGTGTGTGTGTGTGTGTGCGTGCGCGCGTGTGTGTGTACACATATATACAGACAGACACAATGGGATTTTATGCAGCCATAAAAAAGAATGAAATCTTGACATTTGCAGCAACATGGATGGAGCTCAAGAGCATTATGCAAAGCAGAATAAGTCCGAGAAAGACAGTTACCATATGCTCTCTCTCTTATATGTGGAATCTTAAAAAACAAAAAAACAAAAACTACGCAGGCTCCTAGATACAGAAGACAAGTCAGTTTGCAAGGGAGGGGGGTGAAGGACATCAAACAGTAGAAAGAAATCTGGGGAGGTAACGGGTAATACATGAAACAAGACTTGTCATGAGTTCATGGTTGAAGCTGAGCGACACTAAATTGGGTTCATTATACATTCTTAAACCAAAAACAACAACTACAGTAGTTCCCCCCTCATATCGGCAGGGGGTACATTCCAGGACCCCCAGTGGATGCCTGAAACCACAGATAATACCATATACCAAGTTTTTTCCTATATACCCACACCTGTGATAAAGTTTAATTTACAAATCAGGCACTGGAAGAGATTAAGGACAATAACTGAATAAAATAGAACGGTTGTAACCCTATAACAAAAGTAATGGAAATGCGATCTCTCTCAAAATATCTTATTCTGCTGTATTCACTCTTCTTGTGATAATGAAAGACCAGGATGATGGGACGCAGTGAGTTGAAGGGTGTAGGCGCTGTGATGTCTCACTAGGCTCCTGCTGACCTTCTGACTTCCTGTTAGAAGGAGGATTATCTGCTTCCGAGCCAGGGTTGACCACGGGTAACTGAAGCCCTGGCTCGGGGAGGGGGGCCACTGTGCAGGGTTTACAGTGCAGCATCTAAAATTGGGTTGAATCAGGAGTGCTTCAGCTATTCATGGGGAGCTTCATGGGAAGCTTGGGTTTGGGGCTCCCTGATAAGGCCGAATGAAGAATTTGACAGAAAAAGTACTAACCTGGTGGTTAAGGAAAGCTGTGGAACCACTTCTTTTTAAAGATTCTACAAAATACACGGGTGACTTATGTAAGAGGCGAGATCCTGAAACACCCTCGGGTGATTTTCTGAGAGATCATTTTTTCTAAAAAGTAGACGCTGTCATTTACTGGAATTTGTAAAATCAAAACTATAAATTAGTTTCTCAAGGCGCCAGGGTGGCTTAGTTGGTTGAGCGTCCAACTCTTGATTTCAGCTCAGGTCATGATCCCAGGGTTGTGGGATCAAGCCCCACATTGGGCTCTGTGCTGAGTGTGGAGCCTGCTTGGGATTCTCTCTCTCTCTCTCTCTCTCTCTCTCTCTCTCTCTCTCTCCCTCTCCCTCCCTCTCCCTTTCTCCCTCTCTCCCTCTCTCTCTCTCTCTCTCTCCCTCCCTTTCTCCCTCTCCCTCTCTATCTCTCCCTCTCTCTCCCTCTTTGCCTCCCACCCTCCCTTCCTCTCTCCCCCCCGCCACCCCCATGTGCTCTCTCTCTCTAAAATGAAAAGTTGAATTTAAAAATAAATTAGTTTCTCATAACTCTGGTTTCCCTTCTTTCCTCATTAGTATAATGCTTTACTAATCAAAAATTCAAAAACATTTCTACCTTGGCTGTCTTCTACCATCACTCCCTGATTATTATTTTTTTGATGTTTATTTATTCATTTTGAGAGTGAGAGCATGAGCAGAGGAGGGAGGGAGGGAGGGAAGGAGAGAGAGAGAGAGAGAGAGAGAGAGAGAGAGAGAGAGAGAGAGAATCCCAAGCAGGCCCCACACCATCAGCACAAAGCCTAACTTGGCGTTCTTTAATACATGATATATTTGTTTGCCTGCCTGAGAGACACTTAAGTACACGTTTTAATAAAAATATAGATAAATACATAGGTAGAAAAACATAATAGAAAAAGACTCATTCACAAAAGAAATTAAGCAAATACATATACCTATAGGCAAACCCAACAAAAAACCTACAAGATCTTCATGATCAAAACTGATTGTTTCAAAGAATATAAAACATATTTTTTTCAAATTTCATAGAATTGTTTCAAAAGTATAAAATACATTTAAATTATGAAACATAACAAATTCCTGGATGGGGCAATTTAAAATAATGGTAATGTAGGGGCACCTGGGTGGCTCAGTCAATTGAGCGTCTGACTTAGGCTCAGATCATGATCTCATAGTTTGTGGGTTCGAGCCCCGCGTCGGGCTCTGTGCTGACAGCTCGGAGCCTGGAGCCCGCTTCGGATTCTGTGTCTCCCTTTCTCTCTGCCCCTCCCCCACTCGTGCTCACTCTCTCTCTCTCTTTCTATCAAAAATAAATAAACATTAAAAAATAAAATACAAATAAAATAATGGTAATGTCAACTCTCTCCATGTTATTCTATAGAGTCTGTATAATCTTCATCAAAGACCCAGCAGGGTTTCTGGATAAATTTTACCTACAAAAGCAGCAAATGCTTCTGTATAATGAATGACATGGTAAAAGATCAGTGGTAGAGACAGATGGTAACTACACTTACTGTGGTGAGCATGTCATCATGTGTGTAATTGTCAAATCACTGTTGTACACCAGAAACCAATGTACAGTGTGTCACCTATACCGAACTTCAAGAAAAAATGTAAGAGTTAAAAGATAAGCAACAAACTAGGAAAAAAAATAATTGCAATAATTGTAATTCAGTAATTACAGCTCAACAGAAAAATGGACAAAGAGTTCAATAATACATATGAAAGGTGTTCATTTTATCTCACTGGCAATTAGGAAAGTGAAAATTGTAATAAAAATATTCACCTTTTATGCTAGCAGAGTCGTCTTTTTTCTTTTAATTGGTAATAGACAGTGTTACTGGGGGTGGGAAAGAAAGCCTATGTGAAAATCATAAGTTTAAATATTCTTCCTTCAACCTAGTAATCCCACTTCTAGAGAAACACAAACGCCTCCAAAGAAGCAAGCGTTGTTGTTGTAATAGCCAAAAATGAGAAACAAGCTAAATGTCTATTAATAGGAAAGTAGTTAAATGAATTATGACATCTTCATTATATGGCCTCCTGTGCACTAATTGAAAAACAACAGCAACCATAAGTAGGGCTTTATGTGGTAACTTTCCCCTGAGAAAAGTGGGGAGCCATCGTAGGGTTTTCAGTGGAGGTGTGACGTGACCAGGCATCTCTCTCTAGGTGGATTATGGGGAATGGCTCAGAGCGCTGCAAGATAGAGGCCAGGTTCCCATGACGAGGCTGGGAGTCCAGACGCACAGTGATGGTGGCCCCGTGATATGGCAGAGCTGAATGAAGCTGTTGTCATATAGCCAAGGACATTCTTATGTGGCAGTCCACTCTTGTCTTCCATTTTAATGTGCATTTGTTGAGCGCAAATTACTTTCCTAGGCAAGGATGATAAGACAGATTTCCTGACCATCTACTAGTAGATTAAAAGTATGAATCTAGGAGCGCCTGTGTGGCTCAGTTGGTTAAGTAGCCGACTCTTGATCTCAGCTCAGGTCTTGATCCCTGCATTGGGCTTGGTGCTGGGCATGAAGCCTACTTTTAAAAAAAAAAACAACAGAAGTATAAACCTATTGGTTTTATGAAGTTTGCTTTCCAAATGAGACCACCATCTCCCTGTTTGCAAACAGTGGAGCTCCCCTAGGGACCCATGCCAGTCTTTTGGTTTTGATGGTCAGGAAGCTCAGGGACAAATTCAGTGCTCACCTGCAGTGACTCTTAGGCTTGGTGTGTCCTTAGCTTCCACTTTCACCTACAGAGATTTAGTCTGTCATTTTCATTTCCAAAAGCTGCGTGGTTTATGTGTGTCTTTTATTGTGCACTGATTATCCATTAAAAAAAAACCAACAGATCTGTTTAAAATTACTAATAAATAAAGGAGCATGCAAGCCACCCTCTTAGCTGCATAGTCCCTTTGATCCCTTGGTGACTTTAACGTTGTGATTTGACTTTCATCTCCGAAAGTCGTGAATATTCTATACTGGTTCAGCAAATAAGAAAGATCATTTTAACTCCAGAGCAGGCTACATGGTAGTTATCGGCTCCCCGAGATTAATTAGGCATCGGTGAAATCATTCTAACACTGTAACCTGACTTTAAAATTGAAGAGGTAGCATTATATGGTAGTTACGAACTCAGACTCTGGAGCCAGACCTCCAGGTCTGAACGTGGGCTGTGCCTATCACTTATCAGCTGGGAGACTGCCAGCAAGGGACTTGGTGCCTCTGGGTCTCAGACTCGTCAAGAGGAAGTTCCTGCCCCAATGAGGTTGTCTGGAGCATTGAACTGGCTAATATCTGTAAAGTGCTTGTATTTGTTAAGGAAAAAAAATGAAGATTCTTTCCTAGCATACATCTTGGGATGGAATAGACCTTTTTTTTTTTTTCTAATGTTTATTTCTGAGAGAGCAAGCAGGGGAGGGGCAGAGGGGGAGAGAGAGAAAGAGACAGAGAGAGAGAATCCCAAGCAGGCTCTGCGCTGTCGGCACAGAGCCTGATTTGGGGTTCCATCTCACAAATCGTGAGATCATGACCTGAGCCGAAATCAAGAGTCAGGCACTTAACCGACTGAGCCACCCAGGCACCCCAGAATAGACATCTGTTTTATTTAAGACTACGATAAGGGAAGCATTAAAGCTTTAAAAGATTTGGTTTTGGTTTTTCGTGTGAGTATACGTCTGAAAGAAAATAACCGTTTTCTATACATCAGCCAGTTGCAAACCACAGATTGTTTATGAGTGTTCATGCTGATTAGTGTGGCTGTTGAAAGGCCGCACAGCAACACACGAGGAAGTGAAAAGGCTGTCGTCTAGAAGATGGCGCAAGTCAGGCAGGGGGGTGTGCTGAATGGGTACGAAGCTCATCTCCGCAGTGGTGAAGTGTTTGAGCTGCCTGGGAGTTTTTTGTGAATTATAGTCTACATATAGGAGTCAAAGCACCACTTGGATTTCTTGTGTGTAGCTAGCCACCCGTACATGAACAAATGATGACACACATGTGCTAGAATGTGACATCTCTTTCAAATTTTTTTAACATTTATCCATTTTTGAGAGACAGAGACAGAGCATGAGTGGGAGCAGGGGCAGAGGGAGAGGGAGACACAGAACGTGAAGCAGGCTCCAGGCTCCCAGCTGTCAGCACAGAGCCCGACGCGGGGCTCGAACCCATGAACCGCGAGACCATGACCTAAGCACTTAAATGACTGAGCCACCCAGGCGCCCCCTAGAATGTGACACCCTAAGACGCACAGGACGGCTGAAGCGAAGGATCTCTCTGCCCTGTAGTCTGCACATGTCTCCACAGGATGAAGTTCGTTTGAGAAAAGCAATCCTCATCATCCCTTGACTATTAGAGAAGAATTATGATTTTAAAATCCCCAGCTCTGCTGTTCATTTGAATTATTTACATAAGCAAGGCTTCTCCTTCTTAAATTAAAATCGTACTGAAATATGCTTTTTTAGACTTTTGGGTATTCTCAGTTAATTTAGGCAGGCTTGAACAGAATGAAAATCTATAAAATACTGCATTATTTTTAAAGTTAGGCCTCTAACCTTTTACTTCAGAAGGTTTTTCCCCCCTCCACATTAATACACTGGCTTATTTCCATTTTTATGATATTTAGTTTTTATATATCATGATAATTATTATTTTGATACATTGAACATTACCCCCAGCCCCCACGCACTTCATTTCCTAGAGAGCCTGTTATAAAATACAAGGAAGATCTACTCCTAGTCTGTAATGATTACAAATTTTTCATAGGTTTGATTGAACCACCTAATTCTGTTTGGAAACTTGATGTGATTTTTTTTTTTCTACCCTCTTTTCATTAACTGCCAGAAAGGATACATGAGGAAAGTAAGTGTTTTGAATAAAACCAGAGCACTTGATTTACAAAACTAAAGGCTTGATTTAAAGAGTGTGATATGATCTTTAGCCTGGCTGGGTATTATTAAAGGTTTTCATCTGATCTTTTTTTTTTTTTTAAGTAGCAAAGAGATACATTATCTCAAACATGACTGCCGAATCTACTCAAACATTTGTTCTGTAAGGAAATTGAAGCATCATCACTTACTGATCCTTTTTGATGATTTCCCAAAAAGATAATGAAAGCAAACACATAGAGTAATAGTTTACTTTTGATAAGAAGTGTTCTCAAAGCCTAGCAACCTACCCAGAAATGTTGAATAACCCTGTAGAAGTGAAATTTTAAAATGTATTCTGTTGTATTTTCACTGATATTTTCATGTGCTTTCTAACTCAAAGATAGTTAGATATGAGCTTCCCGCATTTTATAGATGGCGAAAGGGAATAACTTGTCCAAACAAACGTCAGAACTCACTTGAACCCAACCTGTTTTCTCGCCCCTTGATACTCGGGGTCAGTCAGCTACCTCAGAAAATACAGCTTAAGAAAGAAAGTAGCGACCCGTGTTGGGCAGCGGAGAAGATGAGCAGTGAGGATTGGAGGGACAGTCCTGTAGTATCCAAGGCAGGGGCAGTATGCTGGGGAAAGGGGGAGATAGATGAGAGGGAAAAGGAAACAGCTGTGAAATTAAATTTCTTACCATCGCTCTGAACTACACCACAGTGGCTGTATGTTTCAGGATCTTCGTAACAGCATCATTTCCCAAAGCCCGCGCATCTGGTCTCCGTACGTGTATTTCCACTGATACGTCCGTGGACAAAACACGGACGTGCTGTTAATGTGATGTGTGCCCTGTGTAATTCTGAGCTCAGCACACGAAGAGGAAGCCATGTTTTTAGCTTTTAAAACAATTTTATTTATTCTTAGAGAGTGAGAGTGCGCTCGCGTGCAAGAGCGAGGGAGGGGCAAAGAGAGAGAGAGAGAGACAGAGAATATCTCAAGCAGGCTCCACACTGTCAGTGCAGAACCAGACACGAAGTGTGAGATCATGAGACCTGACGCTAAATCAAGACTCAGCCGCTCAGCCGAGCACCCCCAGGCGCCCCTGCCACAGTCAGTTTTACAAGTTCAAACACTCTTATTTGCCAGGATCCCTGTTCTCTTTTAAACTAGGACATAGCAAATGATAGGCTCATTGGAAGGGAAGTGATTCCTCTGCTGTTAGCAGGGCACTGTGTCTTCCCTCACCTCTTTTCGGGGTGAGGAAAGGGAAGATACCTGCTCAAAGTGTGGAATTTTCCAAGAGAGGAGAGGGTTCAGAGTGCCTGCATTGGTTGGTGGGGAGGTGGGGGGGAGCAGGATGAGGGAGAATGGGAACAGAACAGAAACATTACCCGAAATAGGCTTATAAAACTAATTGCCCTGAATCAACAATTCATTATCATGGGTTTGCTTCTTAATAATGAGATGTTTCCTTCATTTATCAGGCTGGGCCTTATTTAACCTCAGGACTAACGCTCCACAAAGTCAGGTACTGAAGGTGAGGTTGCCTTGTTAGAGGCAAGCAAGTACTTCCTCAGGGGGCAGTCCTGGTGCTTTCTAGGAAATGCTGGTTGGGGGGAGGGCAATGAATAATTAGCATTAAATCCTTTTTTTTTTTTTTTTTTTTTTTTTTTTGCCTGCTAGCTTTCTGGCAAGCTGAAGAATTTGAAACTAATCATTTATTTATAATACCTCTTCATATTTTTTTTAATTAGGAATAAAATTTTATGACTGAATATTTTAAGCTATTAACTTTCACCTTCATACAACATTTTATTTGCTGTATAATTCTGTTTATGTGTACTCCAAGTAATAGATTGCTATCACTTAGAATTTTAGAACATTCCAAAAAAAAAAAAAAATTATTCAGCGTCACCATTATAAACTCTGACTTCAACTAAGAACACATCAGTCGGCCTTAGTTTTGTGATCTGTAGAGTGGGGGTGTTTGGTGAAGAAATAAAGGAAACCATTTCCTTCCCATACTAGTTATACGCCACTGGGCTTGGTAAAATCCACAATTTACAGCTCCAAGGGTTTTCAGAATCCCTCAGCCTATATGCAATAACTGTTAAGAAAACTGGATTAACATTTTGAATTTTAAAACTTCTACCCAAGTGTTTTTTTGCCTAGGCATGAATGATCCATGGGGCTACTGATTTGTGTTAACTAATTTTTCCTCATCTCGTACGTCCCCTAAAAAAACAAACAAACAAAGGCAGCAAGTACATCTTCTGAGCAACCTTTTGTGGTTTTTTCTTCTGTTTATGACCTGCTCTACAAGGAGCTCCCACACCGGCCTCTCTTGTTCCTCACGCCTCTCATCTCTGGTGAAAGTCCGCCTTCATCCTTTACTTTTCTAAAAAGATTTTCTCGTTAGGCAATCTGCACCCGGCGTGAGGCTCAGAACCCTGGAACGCACAACCCGGAGATCAAGAGTCTCACGTTCTACCGACTGAGCCAGCCGGGCTCCCAGCGTCCCTTCATCTGGCTGACGTCAATCTTAGAGGCAGTTTTCTTAGCCTGCACTTTGACACTAGAAGCTCTGTATTTGACCTTGTAGCCTAAAACAGAGCAGGCAACTCTCGGGGACTGTTTTGAGAAAATATTTTCATTGTGTTCCGTCTTTATTGATGAGCGAAGGATGGCAAAAATTACTTTTCCATCTCCCATCTTTTTCTGCTTTACTGTGTTGTGTGCTCACTTTTTTTTTTTTTTTCAAGTTTATTTATTTTGAGAGAAAGCGAGTAAGCAGGGGAGGGGCAGAGAGGGAGAGAGAATCCCAAGCAGGCTCCGCACTGTCAGCGCAGAGCCCGACGTGGGGCTCAATCCCACAAACTGTGAGATCGTGACCTGAGCCAAAATCAAGAGTCAGAAGCATAACCCACTGAGCCATCCAGGCACCCCTGTGTTGCCTGCTCACTACAGTACCTCTGTTTTTCTTTTTAAGATTTTTTTCTTTTTTTGGTGTTTGGTTGCAGACACCGAAAAAGTAGTAAAGAGAGGGTACAACGTTGTGCAACTCAGAAAACACTGGGCCTGAGAGCTGGGAGCTCTGTCCTGCAGAGTAGCCTTGAGCAAGTTACTTAACTTCTCTGTGTTTCTGCACTTACGAGTTGGAAACAACAAGAGGATACCTGAGAAATGAAAAATAAGGGAATCTTGTCAACATGCCTCACAGGAGTGGTGCACCTGTTACGGTCAGTGAAGTGACACATGGGTTGGGGAGGCTGTGTGTGCTTAGGGGCAGGGAGATGTGTGGGAAACCTCTGTGCCTTCCCCTCTGTTTTGCTCTGTAAAACTACTCTAAAAAAATTCAGTCTTTTTAATAAAAATAAGTGAGGAACTATGAAATAAGATTCTCACAGCTGCTGTTTGTTACGGAGGTGGTAACTGAAAACTGCGTTTCTTCTCCAGCCCTTCAAATAAATTTCTGAATTAAATCCTTTGAGGGTAACCTCACAGATGATTTGATTTCAGTGTAGCAATGTTATTAAAAGTATTAACACATGACAGTATAACTACAAAAATATAACTATATACTCCTTAAAAACGCTGGCTCTTTCATTCATTCATTCAACAAATATTTATTGAGAACCTGCGAGGAACCAGGCATGGAGCTGGGCACCAGGGGTATAGCCACAAATAAAGGAAACAAAATCTCCAGTCTCATAAAATACAGAATCTTGTGAGCTTTCATCAAGGTCATTTACTTCCCTTAACATTTTTTAAGGTGTCAGCTTGCTCAAGGTGAGTAGGCTGTTTTGCCCTGCTGTAATGCCATATGTATGTACTGTTCTTAAACTTCACACTGTTCAGGGTGCTGTTTTGTAGCAGAGAATTGTTTATTATTATGATTCTGATATGTTAATGAAGAGGTACTCATTTGCAAATAACTGTTTAATCTGTAATTAAAATCTGGCAGCTCTCTTAAAAATAAAGACAGTTAAAATGCGTAGTCACTGGCCTGCTATATTGAATATGCAATTGCAAAACATTAAGAAAGGCATACCGTATTTATCACTTTTAATGAATCTTTCACCCTGGTCCCAAAGTAAGCCCTTGATGGTATTCCTGTCATCCCGTCCATATGCTTCTGAGAGCATTAACTATTCTCGGGTCTGTGCATGCCTAAGTATAAAATCAAAATCTCTAGGGTTTTTTGGATCATATATAAGCAAGCTCTCTCTATATATATACGATATATATATATATACATTTCCAACACATTATCATTACCATATCCTCATTAAGATGATGGGCCCCTGACCATATCCTAATGTTTGCTCAGCAATCTGAAATTCATGTATGCAAAAGGAATTTTTCTTATCCTTTTGAAAGAAGAATGATAAATATTTATACAGCCTTAACTCTTTCAGGCAGGCATAGGATCATGTTTTAGAAATGACAAGAAGCTGCTGAGGATCTTTTTCAGCATAATTCATCTTTCCAATAGTTCCTGAACAAATGAGTTGTAGATTTATCAATATTGGACAGTTTTCCTCCTCTCTCCCCATTAAATATGCTTTGTCTTCCTTCTCTGAAATCCTTTGAGTCATGGCTTTGAAAGGGAGCATAAGAGTTCTTTATCTCTGCTTCCCAGGCAGGACTGTTCCAGAGGGCTGGGGTCGGCCCAGCAGGACTGCTGACCTGGGCTCCTGGGGGCTGGGATTCTAACTCCTCCCGCAGACTTGGCTTCGTTAGCCAGTTTAGCATCAGTCTAGACTAAATAGTCATGTATCTGAAGTGTTGCTTTCTCAAAGTTATTTTGCTCTGAAGCCGTAATCGGATAGTGTCACAAGACGGTTCTGTACGTAAAATTGGAAGTCTCCCAGCTGCTTGAATCAGCACCTCCAGTAGGGGCTCTAGATGTGTCTCAGCTCACAGGGCCATCTTCTTGTAGTAGACTGAAGCAGGAAATTCCAGAATTTGCTCCTAGCGGTAACAGGGCCACTGTCAGCTGTATTACTAATAGTAATCAAACCTCTCCACATACATACTGACTCCCCCAAACTAGGTTACTAACCAGAAAATTCCAGGCTCCAGCCAAGTTGTTTTCATTGTTTCTTTCACGTGGGTCAACCCGATCCCCGAATTGTTACTCCCAGTCATTCTGCATTGGTCCTTGCGCCTTGGCAAACACGAAGCCCGGACCGTGCGTCAGCTCTGGAAGAGAGAGGAAGGAGCCGGGGGTGTTGAGACCAGTCCCTGCTGTCAGGCTGGGGCAGGCCACCTGTCCCAGACCCCGGTCCCAGCAGAACCCTGCTGCCCGAGTCACTGCGGGACACCTGGCTGGCGGTCCAGCCTTCTCCATGGAACTCCTAATTTAGAAACACAAGGAATGGCCTTACCCGTTACTGATTTCAAATCCCCCTGTTTTGTTTTTAGAGGAGGAAACTGAGGCCCCAGAGGGAAATGACTCGCTCAGAGTCAAACAGCTAGTTAGGAGCAGAGGTAGAACTGAAGGCCTCTTGACTCTCTGATTAGTTCTTCTTGAGCTCTCATCCTTTTGGCTGGGGTCTGTCTTGGAAGGGAGGGAGACTGGAGGGGCGCCTGGGTGGCTCAGTCACTTAAGCGTCCAACTCTTGGTTTCTGCTTAGGTCATGATCTCACTGTTCATGAGTTTGGGCCCCGCATTGGGCTCTGCGCTGGCAGCACAGAACCTGCCAGGGATTCTCTCTGCCCCTCCCCCACTCACCCCCCCTTCAAAATAATTAATTTAAAAAATTTTTAATTAAAGAAAAGGGAAGAAGATTGTACGAGTATACCCAGAAACCTTTGGTAAGACATAAGGCGGTAGATCAAGACTGTGGCTGTTAGGAGAAATCTAGTCACTGGGGATTAAAATTCAAACCTATTGTCCTTTAAAATACGAAGCCGCATAGAATTTGCGATAATGCATCATCATATTTGCATGCCCTCTTAGGCAACATTTTAAGGTGGAAATAGGCAAAGAAGTAAAAACAAAAAATACAAGGTGATCTATGAAACAGGAGAAATTCAGTGGGAGAGAGGATTTTTAAAAATCCACCCTACCTATAGGAAGGATGATGGAAACCGGCTTTTGATTGCCGAGTGGTTCACCATACAGAGGACGGCCTTCTCGTATTTAAGTGATATCCCAAGGTTTATTTTAACTGCTCACCGCCACGTGCAGGGTAGCATTAAAGTGCCTTCCCCCAGGTCAGCAGTCTGTACTGTTTTTAATGGCTCCACTGTTCAGGGTCTCTCAATTCCTGCAATACGGTAACTTGGTGGCAGTCTGAAACATCCAGACCCACTAAATAGGTTCAGTAGGATTCTCTCAGCTACTCGGTGAGTTGGCTTTGGTTTCTGCTGTTTAGTCTTTGGTAACCATTGCGAGGTTCCTGTCTGCATACGTGATAAACGGTTTTTCCTAGAGCCACTCACAGACATGGCAACACTGGGGTTTAAGTAGACTATATAATATTGTGTTTGGCAGGAGAGGCCATTAAAAAAGAAATCAAAGCAACCCTCGTAACTAGATTCCTTTTTGAAAGGTGTTACTGACCAAGAAATAAAGCTCAGAATTGGCAGTTGTTTGGATTAAATGACTGTGCCCTTTTCTCTTTCCTCCCCACTCAGCCCTTCCTCCAAAGTAGATTGATAGAAAGAGTACATGGGATTACTTGAAGCTTTCATCTTCCTTAGTGATCACTGTGGAAGAGGATTTTCTTTTTATTCTTGGTTTAAGTAGAATCTTTATTCCTGCTTTAAATTTCATATAAAAACCACCCCCCACCTGCTATACAAAAACTACCGTGTCCACCTGCAACCACAGTTTTTTAGGGTTGAATTTTATATGTACTTTCTTCGTCCTGTATCACCGAGAGGAAATAGGGACAGAGGGTCGTTTTGAATCAGACTGCTCCCATTTAAGTTCCACGACGTGCACGTGCAGGCGTGTGCGCATGCCCACAGCTAATGACTGGTTGCAATAAAATTTGGTAAAATTTCCGTTTACCTTCATCACCTCTGAGACAGTGAAGTAACATTAAAGGGGAAAAACAGAATAGACAAAGAGAGACAAATAGATCAATTTTCTTTAAATAAAGACATTTTAGGGGAGAACTAGCATTCATTTTTTTGCTGTTGTTGTTTTGTTATCATTGCCATTCCTCAGTATTCTATACCTATAAACTGCCTAGCAGGACTTGTATGTGCTTGAAGAAGCTGCACTTTCACGGCAGGAGAGGAAATCAGAATAAATCACAGAGATGCAGGTGCACAGTAATACAAGTAGGCTCTTTCCCCTGCAGCCTGAATGCCTGGCCCATAAAGCAGAGGCTCTGGAACTGAGCTCTCAGGGTCTCCCGGAGCTAAGCCAAGAGGTATGGGGGGAGCGGGAGAGAATAATTGTTATTCAGTCTTCTTTAATGAGATGTATTGCCCACTGCTGAAAGATTGTGGCAGTGTCTTTTGTTATGCTAATTAGACACCATTAGCGCTTGGCTGCCTTTGATTTCTGCTTAATCCTTTCTGCTTCCTCAGCCTCAATCCTGGCTGGCAAATGGGGGAAAGATGGTGGGATATAGTGCATGTGTTATTTATTACTCACGTCTATGCAGAGTTCTTCCGTAACAGGGTCGGTAAGGAAAGGTTTATCTTACCAAAGGTGGCATGTATTTCGGACATTCATTATTTGGCATTTTTAGATATGAATTTGAGAATGCTCGATCTCTGCCTTTTTAGTCGAAACACCATTGTTTTGTTTTGTTTTTATAGGGCTGCTTTCGCAGCCACACGAAATGGGAAATTTAGATGGCCTCCCCTTGGTTGCCTGGATCTCCCAAAAAACAAAACAAAACAAAACAAAACAAAACAAAACAAAACAAAACAAAACAAACCAAAACAAACAAACAAGCAAGTTGGTCATGCCTTAGCTATGGGGGAGCCTGTGATGGACCAGAAAAACGGAAGCAAGAATAAAGATCAAAAAGAGGAATTTCCCAGTTCACAATTCCCACCTTTATAACTTATAGATATGTGTGCATTCTTTCCTAAAATTAAATTGTTGCATCTATATGATTACCAAAATTAAGAATGTTTGTGGTGAGTTAAAAAAATTTTTTTAAATCACCAGTGAAATGGATTTCTGTTAAATCCTTAAAAATTACATAATAATGGTCTAGAGCAGCCATGTCCAATAAAAATGTCCTGTGAACCGCAGATCGTGTTCTAAATTTTCTGGTAGCTACACTAAAAAAAGAAAGAAAACAGGTAAATTTTAAGAATATATTCGATTTGACTCAATCTGTCAAAAATATATGCATGTAATCAATACCAAATTCATGAAATAGTTTACATTCTTTTATTCATGTTAAATGTTTGAAATCTGCTGTGTGTTTTTTACTAGTGTGTATTTTACAACACCTCTCAGTTGGGATTTGCCACATTTT
The DNA here is from genome assembly GCF_024362965.1 of Panthera pardus. Taxonomy (NCBI): domain Eukaryota; kingdom Metazoa; phylum Chordata; class Mammalia; order Carnivora; family Felidae; genus Panthera; species Panthera pardus. The sequence continues at coordinate 114,406,672 of NW_026526732.1, read as the reverse complement.
AAGGGCTCGTGGCCACTGTGCTGGGTGGTGCGGGTTTAGAGTTATTCAGTAACTCACTTGCCTAAAACCAATTGTCAGTATAAAATCCATTTTTCATGTGATGGATGAATATTACGGGCTGTATGACTCTGGCCATGTCACTTAATCTCTAATGAGCCCTAGTTTTCTCATCTATAAAATGATGTATTTGAACTAAATGATCTATTCATTCTTCCACCCATGCCAGCTCTAAAATTGATGATTCCAAAAATTCACATTTAGAGTCTGGGTGTACTAGAACTTATCCATCCTTGCCTATAATGTAGTGTTTGAAAAGAAGCCTTTCACCCCGGAGAAAACTGCAAGGTGTCCTGCAGACCAGGCCCGTACCATTTTTCCTCCAAATGTCCGGAGCTTTCTTTGAATTCTTCTGAGTCTTACACTGCAGTCGTGTTGAGGAGAATGAAGTTACCTGGCTCTCAGCAGTCTTCACGCAGTACTTCCGGAATGAGGTTCTTGAGGAAAGAGGTGAGGGCGAGTGGCAGGTAATCCCTGCACATCACTAGAATTACATAAACGCTAGATCTCTAAAACTCAGTGGCCTCTCTTTCTTTATCTGTGTCATCTGGCTAATTTATTGTGTTATCAGTGAAACAAAAATCCTAAAGATGCTTTCCTCCAGGAAAGGTGGTCTGTTAATTAGTTCTGAGCTGGTAAGTGTGACCATTTCTGTGCCTTTAAGAGAAGCTCATCAAAGAAGATTGACCCGGATGTGCTGAGGAATGACTGGGAGAGACCAGTGTGAAAAGATCAGGAAGGTGGAAGTGAATGGGATGGAGATAATTGTCCAGCCTTAGAATTGGACTATTAAATAAAAAAGGGTTCCACAGAATATCTCATAGTGGTCTCATTTAGTCATCCCATTAATAAGATCTCATGGATAGATATTACTGGCGACATCTGGCCTTGGGACTTGAGATAAGTTTTAAATTTTGAGCACTTTCCTATATTGCCTGGGCATTGTCGAGCTTACCTGATGCAGGAAAAATAGATCTAACATACTTTGTTCCGGGTCTGCGACAAGAAACGGAAACTCGTTCGGGTTTGTTAAGAGAGTGGATCTCATGTTCTATGTTTTTAACACATTTTTTTTTGTTTTTGTTTTTTTTTTTTAATTCCACAAACGCATTATAGGTAACACCTTAGAATGTTCTAGAATACCAAAAATGTACAGGCAGGTAGTTAAAACTTGGTTGTTTTTTGAATTGGAAGTTCAGTTAGCACACAGGTCTGCATTTCTAATGCTGGAAAGGGATCTGATTGGCATTTATCATGGAACTATTTGCTGTAGAGAATTATTTTAACCAGATCAATAAAGCACAGTTACTGTACTATGACTGTTGGCTCTCAGCCAGCAGGTGACAATAGCTCTGTTACTAAGAATGGGATTTTATCTCTCACTGGGAAGAGACTCCCTTAGATTGTCTTTTCTCATGGTAGAGTGGGCACATGGCTGGAAAAAAACCCAGCCAGGGACTGAAGAAGACAGGGCACAGGGCTGTTGTTAGAAGGAATGTCACAGTCCGATTTGATTCAAGAGAACCACCTTGGGTCTGATCTCTTTATACTGCATCACTGCTTTTGCAAAGAGCCAAAAATTGTTTTTTGCCGTTTTCTTCCTGTTTCTTCTGAAACGTGAAGAAGGAACAATAACATCACAAGGATACTCAGGGTAATTAATGGATGTGCATAGATGAAATACTTAAAGGTGTGGATATTCTACCCCAGGGGAACATTTTTTTTCCCTACTGAATGTATTTTTTCCTACTAATAAGTAGAGCTAAACAATATATGGTTTTCACCTAGCAGATACTGCTTTGAAAAACTCTAACAGCATGTATTTTCTGTCAGTGTCTAAGAGCCCGATATAAGTCAGCCCCTTTGAGAATAAACCGTCCAGCGTCTCTCAGGAATCTGTAAGTAGACCAATAAACTGACGGCAAGGATTTTGAGTATGATGGACTTGGAGTCTCATTACTTGTTTTCTGGGCTATCATCATTTTTGACACACATTCCTGTGTCGTGGCCCTTTCATTAGAGAATGGAACTGTTGAGTAAGGATGATATTAAATTTTAATGTTATTGCTATTATTACTGTCGACTGTTTTTACCATTAGTGTGCCTGGTTCTTTCATTCCAGCTTCTGCACGGCCAGAAAACGGGAGTGTGCATAAACAGTCAGGAAAATTACCGTATACCCTGGAGACCCGGCATCACATGCTCTGCCTGTTGTGAATGATGAATCAAACTGGAAAGGTTATCATTTTCATTAGCTAGGAGAGAACAAGACCACACTTTTCTCCAAGTGTAATTACAGTGGTTCGCTGGCAACATTACACCGCAGTAATTAGTCTAAAGGTGTATGTGAGGGCAGGCTTTTGCACAGACACTAGAAATATTATTTCAGAGTTTAGGGTCACAGCCTTGTGTTTAACATGTTCCAGGCAGCTTGGGGTGGGGGGTGGTGGGGGGAACTAATTTGACTGCAGCTAAAGAAAGACATTTGACATTTTCCAGAGTCATGCATTCAGAAACCAGTCAGGTGGAAAAACTGTATTTTGTTATCTACAAAAAACAAGAAAACAAAGAAAAATAACAGAAAACCCTCAACAGCTTACCTGCAGAAATGGAATGTTGGACTATTTCATAGGAAAAACAGAGATAATATTCAGGTTTATTAGGAATGGTATATAAATAATTACGAGAGCTTTTGATAGATGCGTTCTAATCTCCTTTTTCCCCCTAAGGCAACTGGACAGAAAAATTAATTTCTGGAAACTTTTCGGAGGAAACAAAATAATTTCTTTACCTTCCTATTAACTGTTTCAGGAAATAAGTACTTCTTTTACAGTGGTCCTCAAATACATATTTGTTCTTTGTGAATGCTTTTTGGACCCTGAGCAGTTACACTGAAATATTGAGGTCTCTCTAACCTGACCCTCCAGTTAGGTTAGAGACTGGAATTGGAATTTCTTTTCCAAACCTTCTCTCAGGTTCTCTGTATAAAGTGAAATAGAAATGAGGGGTGGGGGGGGGGGGACTAATAGAAAGAAATAAACTTTACATATAGTTTACACTTAAAGTCATATACAGGAGTTTCAAAGAAACCTTTTACTTCTTCAAGTGCAGGGAATCCTTCATAAGTAACACTTGTCCTGAGTTGCAGGGAAAAGTCCACATAGTCTAATGTCTTTGTTTAATGTTGTGTTGCTTGCCTGCCTTCAAGTGATTCTGTTCAGTCTCTCTCTCTAAATCCTGGAGGATTTAAAGCCCCGTAGGAACTTTCCAAGGACGAATGGAGAAATAGAGCAGACTTGAATGAGCATTCACTCAGCAACCAAATTCTGTTGGAAACCACTGCTCTTCAATGCAAGCACGTGTTTCACGTGTGTCATCTGGGCATATGGTTAGAACTGATGTTTCTCACAACTTCAGGCACTTAGGAAAGTTTAAACATAGATGTGACACAAATAACACAGCTAGCTGATGATGTAACGTACTAAAAATTCTACCCAAAAATTGAATTTTAAAACCCTGCTTTTTGTTTGTCACAGATGTTTCTCTACCCAGGGGCAAGTCACGCAGAGCGGAATGAGATCTTTGACGCCGTCCCCTTTGTCCAGCTAGCACTTAAGTAGGAGGCACCAGGTAGCATGGCCTTCCGGTTCCAAGACTTCCTTTTCTGCTCTCTGTCCGTGCCACTGACCAAATCACCGCATCTTGCCGGCTCTTTCTGTGGAATCTGAGATTGTCAGACCTGCGCCCGGTTCTTACCTTCCTGGTCTATTTAGGGAACCTCTGCCTCTGTGGGTAAATAAATAAACAAATAACTCGGAGAACCTTTCTACCGGCCTTTCAACAAGGCCTGGAGAATTGTGCCTCTCGCGCGTTCCTTCACATCGGCTCTGGGAGATCGCCAGGAATGCAGGGTCTTGTGAGTCCTTGTTCTATACCCATCCCTCGCTTTGGTGACACGGTCTGTGAAATGGAAGAAGAATGGTTTTACGAGACTGTTCTTATAATTCATTTTTCATAAAACATGATTCTAAAGTTAGGTTACAACGGACCCAGTTCTGCACACCCTAGGAAAACAGCTTTCTATGCGGACATTTGATGAATACGAGACAAAGTGGGCCCACTTGGGAGAGCAGGTGCCAGGACTGATGACAGCCCCTTGTACCAATGTCATCAAGGGCAGACTTGGTAAAAGGAATCTGAGTTTCCCATAGAAATCCTTAACTTCCCAGCCCAAGTTTCTAGATTCTCAAATGTTGAAGAAATTAGGGGCACCTGGGTGGCTAAGTCAGTTGAGTGTCCAACTCTTGATCTCGGCTCAGGTCCTGATCTCACGGTTCATAAGATCGGGCCCCACCCATGTCAGCCTCTGCACTGAGAATGTGAGCCTGCTTGGGAGTCTCTGTCTCTTTCCTCTCTCTGTCCCTCCCCTGCCCATGTGCTCACTCTCTCTCTGTGTCTCTCTCTCTCTGAAAAGAAATAAGCTTTAAAAAATAATTAAAAAAAAATGTTGAAGAAATTAAATGCACATTTTAGTTAATCAACTGTATAGATTATATACCTATAAAGACAATCCGAGGCAAAAGCATTGTCTTTGTTAGGATTATAAAACAAGGGCTTTGCTGGGAAGATTTTGACCGGCTTCTTTAGACTCATGTCACTAGACAGCTTTTTGAGAGACTTTGTAACTATTTCTTTGGTGTGCATTAGAGATCACATTACTTTAAGTGCAGCAAGAAAGTAGCTGTAAATTTGCAGAGGGCCATAAGCGTATATTTACTTTAAGGAAAGCAAGCCTGGGTGTAGAGTTCGTGTTTCCTCCATCGGAAAGCTCTCGGGCTCACCAGGCCCTAGCCTGCCCATCTACCATGAAGAGTGACCTAGAACTTTGGAACTGAAAGGTCCTTTACGTGTTATGACCCACTTCCTCATCAGCCTGACTCTCCTCTACCCACCTGCAGCCAGTTTCACCCACCCCTCCCTTTTGTGACAAGGAATGTGAAAACCCAAAACGTAGTCACGTCTCTTTTATCTTAAAAAAATAATCTGCTCAGACCCCGTGTCTCCCCCCACCCCCCGCCCCAGCATCTACATGTGATCCTGTCAAACATGTGGCAGCTAGTGTTTTGAATAACCCTCCCTGAGATGCTCTCTCCTAAGTTCTGCTAGAACTCTGCACCCCTGCTTCTCCCCACACTTCCAAGTGCCCCCTTCCCTCCTGTCCTTGAATGTTCCCCCCCATCTGGAAGCTGCCTCGGAACCATGCTTGGGGCTCACAATTCCACTGGCATCTTAATTTGCGCTCCTGGTCACGATCTTTGTGCAAACATTTACTTTAACCTCTTACATATTCTGGGGAGTTTGATCGTTTCTTGAATAGCACAAACCATCTTTGTGTTAAGTTCTTCTGCAGAAGACTTGTCTTAAGCCAGTGCTGTAATCTTGCATTCCTGTCAATGATGGTGAGGTAGCCAGAGGAGAATATCAGAATGTCGGGTGAACGTAGACGTCGCAGAATTTCGGATGAGACACAGTGTATTCTCCATCATTCTCCGTCGGTAAAACACACGAATCCCTTCCAGTGGATTCTCTCTGCCTTTAGCACGATACATAGCTGGGCCGTGGCTGTCCTCATGGCCTGAGGATATCTGTAGCTTTGCCCTTTTTCTCCAGATTCCCTGCTTCCCTGCCCTCCCCCCCACCGACCCCCCAACTTCTGCCCCAGACCGGGACAACCTTGCTGGTTGGCAGAGACATTCTTAAGGCAAATCAGGACAATTACCCTAAATCTTGTTTGTTATATATGGGTCCTTAACCATGCTGGGTTATCTTATGAGGTTGGGGAGAAAACAGTTGGAAAGCAGAGGGCGAGGTAGCTCATTTAGAGAAAGATTTGAGCCTTATAAGCAAACCCTTGGTCCATAAGTTCCCTTATTGTCACCAAGGCAAAATTGCCTCTTCGAGGGGGTCCCGCCTGAACTTCCCTCCTTCCTTGGCGTCATTGGTGTTTTTAAGGTTCCTTCAAATAGTCACTTCTCTTAAAGGTTATATTTGATATTCACTTCATTGCACCTTCATTCTGTGTATCTGTATTCTGTATATCTTCTTTATGTATGAGAGCATTTATTCTTGTTTTTGTTGGTTTTTTCAGGGGGTTGGGATAAATTGCAGCAGCTTTTGATAAAAGTCCTAGTTTCTTAGGCCCATTTTTTGCTAAGTATCTTCTGAGGAACTTTAGGAGCCTCACCAGTGAGACAAAATCTGTGGCCGGGGGGACACAAGGCAGAGATGTTTGCCACGGTAAATCACTGCACGTAGCTGTTTTCCTGCATCCCTTTGGCGAATGATAGTTAAATACTCACCTACAAAGAGTTCTCTGATGGATGATCGAAAGCCTTTCCCTCTACTGTACAAACATAGCAAGCCTTTCAAGCTCTGTGTATGTATTGCTATCATTGTTAGTACCTCCAGGTAAAATAGAACAGCCCAGAGATGATGACTACAGCCGTCCACATTCATACAAACAAGAGGAAAGAAGCAGCCTACGTTTTCAGTGACTCTGCAGTCTCATATTGTTGTTAATTTCCCAAAAACTTAATGTGAGATCAAGTGTAATTGCAGATTTCCTTAAGAACCATTGACAGATACTTAGCTTAAGTTATAAGCAACTCACACTGTGAACTGTGTATAAACATTCTAAGTTTTCTTCCAGAAGAATATACTTCAGTGAAACCCAGTATCCATCCGTCTTTTTAAATAAACAGAGCCATTCCCATTCAAAGTCGCAGTTGGGGAGACTTTCTTTTGTTGTGACTTGATTTTTAAAAGAGATTAATGTTGCAGCAACTTCCCATTCGTTTTCAGGGAGTGAAATAAGTGTTTGATAAGGATCATCCTCAAGACCTTACGACCTTTGGCTAAGGGGGCTACATTTTGAATGAGGTGGTAAAAAAGATAGTAAATTGCAGTGTGTTTAGGCATTGGCATTGTGTGTCGGAGAGGGGTGTTTGGTGTTTTGTTTTGTTTCTAATTATTAGGTGGTCTGTTGAGTGCAGCTGTGTTTACGTTTCCTAAATGCTAACTGCCTGAACTTGGTGACAAGTCCCTATATCTGAGAATAGGGACTGCTTTTTAAAAATCTTCTTGTCCATGTGCTTTTAATAATGGAGGGTTGTCTTTATCAAGTAGCAAAGGCAAAAATAATTTGGGGCACAGTCATTCAATCTAGCTAGTTTACTACATCAGACGTTTTGACAACCTTATGAAAAAAAAAAAAGAATTGATACTTTAAATGTTGCATTTAGCAGTGGAATAAACTTGGAATTGGTAGAAGTTTGTAGACTAGTCACATTTCTTTAACTGATGTTTTGGTTGATTTAACTTCTTGGTTATTAAAGATACACACTTAGATCATAAATGTAGATTGATCCTATAGAGAATTAACAGTCCCATATTTTTTCTGTCTTTCTTAAAAAACAAACAAACCAGTAAGCATAAGGTCATGGCTTCAACAAAGAAGAAACAGTTTCTTAGGAGAGAGAAAAATGTATATAATAAGTAAATAGCTATACGAATTTAATCGGTAATTTCAGAATCATATGCAATGCGTGACATGTTTAGATGCAAGGACTTAATGACTAGTTTTTGAGGCATTTTCTTCAGTGTGACATCCGTCATAACTCAAATTAATGTTTATTACTACTCTTTACCATTGCGAAAATATTTTCATGAATTTGGATTAGAAGCAGCTTGTCCTGGCTTGTTTTGCAACTTTGCTTCAAGAGACAAAGTGATACTTATGAGACTTTTGTGTGTCTTAGACACCTTAATTAACTTCCTCTTACGTGGAAAGAGGAAGCTGAGTTTTGTTTCTTAGTTAGGTAAGGAAATAAGATTTCATGCTATGCTTATTTTGTATTAGCGCATACTTAATGTCTTTCAGGAAAGGTGAATCAATGCTTCCTGTATTAGCTGTTCAGTGAGTAGCAATCCGGAGTCTGCTTTCAGTCCAAGAGGACACTGCCTACTGATCCAGAACTCTTTGGGCGGGCAGTTTTCTTTGGGATTCTCAGGTTTCTGTCTTTACCATGCCTTTTTTTCTCCCCTTGTCTCCACAGATTGGTGAAAGACAACAAGTGTTAGTGACAGAAGAATCTTTTGATTCCAAGTTCTATGTCGCACACAATCGATTCTATGAGCAGGTGAGAGACACTTCTGCGTTAAGTTCTCAACGCTTTCTCCAGAGTGAGAAGGTTGTGAAGTAAACCACTTCAAGCAAAAGGAACTTCAAAGGGATGGAAGGTGGTAGAATCTTGTCACCGCAAGGCTGTTTTACAGCCTCCAGCTAGCTAGACTAACGGGGGCTATCTCGGTGGCTCAGTCTCCAAAACAACCTCCACAAAGGAGTAGCTGTGTTTTAGTCCTCATTACTCTTAGACGGGACCAGCTGTAGGCTGTGGGAGCTCAGGAGGCAGCTCCCCCTGCCAGAATTCCGCAGCCTGGCAGGGCACAGGGGAAAGTCCTGCCCAGAGAACAGGAAGGATGTCTGCACGGGCGACATCAGCCTGGAAGGGCCGGGATTTCCTCTCACTGTCCCAGCGCTCACTCAGGGGGTCGGTCGCCTGGTTGTTTTTTGAGTTGTGTTTAGTTTTAGTATTTTTTTTTTTTTTTAATTTCCACCTTGATAAGAATGCTGGGCAAAGGGAAAAGAGTCCGTTCCGTGGTTTCAACTCAAACAGTGTGACTGACTTTGGAGACCAGTATGGGGATCAAAACAGCTTCACTTTGAGAGTCGTCTTTGAGGGCCAGCTCGAAGGGCCCCCCACTCACGGGCTGCCCGCCCCCCCCCCCACAATGAGCTGGCCTACCTTGCCGCCCCCGGAGCCAGCCAGGCTCCTGTTTCAGCACTTGGGACTCTGCTTCCCCCGGTGGTCCTGGGAAGGGCCCAAAAAGACATGGTGTCTCCCCTCCTACATGGGACACTGTCCCACGGGCCTAGGGATTTCGAGGGTCCCTCCTGGATTGTGTTCACTTGTCTTAATATCAGATGGGTTTTCCTACTTTTTTTGTTCCTTTCTCATCAGATGAAGAGTGAATTTTCTTTTCTGTGGCTCATGGCTGAAATCAGAGCTCGGGAAGCCCCTCAAGGCCGCTGTGGGCAAGTCAGGGAGAGGGAGGCCGGGGAGGCTGGCTGCCCGTGGTGGACAGCAGAGCGGCAGTAGCTGGAGCGCCCCCCTCCCCGACCTCCCCCTACTCCCCTCCCCCACCGCACCCGTGCTCCACATGGAATAACCCCACCCGGGGCCCCGCAGCCCCCGGAGACTTGGGAGGCTCCTGTCAAGGCCCACGGGAAACCCGTCCTGTTCTGTCCCAGGCCCGGCAGAAACGACAGCAAGGAGGTGTCCCCCGCACTCCTTCCCCGTTTTCCATCTCATTAGTTGCCTCCAGAGAGCCATTTTCCTATTCAGGCCAACCTGCTCAGCCCCGGGGAGGAACTCGATTGTATTTTTGGTCGCCTCTTCCCTCTCTTTTCTCTGCCATCTGGGTTTTTGCCTCAGCGGGGAACTTTTTTCCCCTTCATTTTAAAGGCAATGGCATGCCTCATTAGCTGTTTCCTCCAATTTAAAGCAGTCGGGCTTTTTCCAATTATTAAAACTGGAGGGGAAAAAAAAAAAAAAACACTGAGCCCTTCATTCAGATCAAGGCAGCAGATCAAGGAGAGTTATTTTTCCCCCGGAATAGCACCACATCTCTCAGAGACGGTTTACTCCAGAGATTTCCTTGTTTTATGAAAACCGATGTAAAAGGGCTTTCATATTCTGATACTGAAGCCTTGTAGTTCCTGGGCTTGCCGTGAGTCATTCACCGCCCAGGTGACCTTTCTCCTACCGTCGGATGAAGCCGCATGCTCAGTGGTCATGAAAGAATCAAACCCGGAAAGACCGAGATCCCAGAGAAATTGGTTGGGGACCGCCAGCGCCTCTGTGACTTGCTGGTGTCCACAAGGAAGCGTATCAAAGATTTCACAGGCATTCTTTTTCCAAGTGAGATGCGTTCCAGCAGGGGAGATCGTATCTAGATATCAAAGGATTGCTGGATTAGAATTTAGTCTATTTATTTTGGATCCCACCTTAAAAAGACTGGCACGCAGCTGTGGCTCTGAAGTAGAAGCGTGAGGGAAACACACTGCGTGCAAACCGGCGACAGGTCCCCAAAGGAGCGAGGCATCTGTCGAGGTAAACCAGTACTCTCCATCAGACACCTTCGACCGGCCGGCTGACAGTTTCCCGTCAACTCGAGCAGGGGATCCTGGATGCAGGTGGAACCTGGATGCATTTGATAACAGAGGGAAGGCAGGGAACAGGAACCCTTAGTTCCAGGAGTCATCCAGCCGCAAACACCAGCGTTTGGGATATTAAGAAGCCCGCTTGTACACGTTCTTGCCCTGCCTCCCCCGCCCCCAACCAAAGCACACGCCCACGCGCTCGCACACGCTCACATCCACATAAACGTGCAGGCCTTTGATTTGAAGCGTCTACTCAAGCCATTCTTCTGACAGCTGCCTTGGCAGGTATTAAAAGTATAAGGCTTTCATCAGTGTTGTCTCCGTTTTCTTCATTGCCTGGGACAGCCAAGAGCAGAATATCAAAGGCCTGTCCAAAAGTGACTGGCTGATTGCTGGGGGATTTCCCGGGCCTGCCTACCACATGCCTCAGGACAGCAGGCGTCCCGCAATGAGAGAGCATTGTCTGCCGCCCGGCAGGAAGCTCCTTCCAGAAATGCCTTCCTCGCCGGAGATCTGCAGGTCCTTGAGCAGCTGCAAGATGGAGCCTACTTGGGACAGGATCTCAGAGCGGGAAATAAAGGATCTTAGGGGACAAAATCTGAATAATACAGTGTGGGCTTCAGTTAACAGTGGCACATCAGTATTGGCTTGCTAATTATATATCTTACTAATGATAGGACACTCACGCTAGGAAAACTGGGGGCGAGGTGTACAGACAGCCTCTGCCTTCTGGGCAGGGATTCTATAGATCCGAAGCGGTTCTAAGATTCGATGTTCACTTAAAAAAAAAAAATTAAGCCTTCTGAACTTTTTTTCAAGGTTTTAGTGCCAAAGGACCCCACATTCATGGGGAAGATGATCGAAGTGGACATTTATGAATCAGGAAAACATTTTATGAAAGGGCAGCCGGTATCAGACGCCAGAGTATACACGCCATCCATCAGCAAACCATTAGCGAAGGGAGAAGTCTCGGGTTTGCCAGAGGTGAGTAAAAAGACGCTTTCCTCTCTACCCTGCTGGCAAAACAGCAGCTGTAGAAGCACCGTGTCTCCAGCCCACGTTTCCCTTATCATTTGGAGTTCCCTTTTTATGCACGCACGAGGCTTTAATCCTTTCTGACAGATTGAAATCTGAATTAGGAAGATGCATTTTTGCCGATGCCTGGAGACGAATAGCTGTTTCTGCTTCCGGGCCAGAGGCGGAGGGCAGGAGGCAGTATTTTCAGATGGAAGATGGAACACTGAGGACCATCTGACTGGTATATTTCGGTGTCAGCAGATCCCGAGTGGAAGGGGGTGAGGAAAGGGACATTTTCATGCTTTACAAAGCTGTTTATCGCAGTCAAAAGCCGCAGTTGAACAGGCACCAAACTGTGTCCATCCGGTGTGTGCGGTTAGGGACCTTTCTGTAGGGCGTCCGTTGAATATCTGCTTGGGTCACGTGGAGTGAAAATTAGACAATTTTTTTTCTTTCTATAAAAAAGTAACCTGACCCCTGTTTTATACCTTGGTGTAAATATGGCTGTTTGCCAACCTCTCTCTTACATTTCATTGAGCTACAGTTGTAAAAGCTGATGGAGTGTGAAATGAAAATGTGTGTCACATTTCCAAGCATCATTTGATGTCCTTTCTCCAACACAATTGTTAAGCACTCCAGAAAAAATACGCAGCCATGACTTCACATGCGGAAAAAGGGAGAAGTGATATTTATCTGACCGTACAATTCCACAATTGTTTAAGTACGCGTATTATCTTTCCCCTGAAAATAAGTCACAATGGCATGTTAATTAGACTTTGAGAGTAGTGACAAAGAGGGCCCTCTTATCTCCGTTCTCACTTAACGTGGTGATGGACTCTGGTGTCCAAACATGAGTGACACCTCTCACGAGCCTGACAAATGTCTGTGCGCAGCCATCTATCTGACTGATAATGGAATGACGCACACCAGCCTCTGTCACGGCCCCGCCAACTGTGTGTCGTCCTCAACAAGGAGTGAACTCTAATACTGGATAAGCACAACCATGAATGTTTGCTGTTGTTAAAAAAAAAGAAAAAAAAAATCCTTGGGGTTTGGGATGGATGACCCGGAAGGAACAGTAGAATCCAGAATTTAAATTTTACTGCTAGAGAGTCGGCTGTTGATGTGTTAGCTAATACTTTAGAAATTAAAAAAAAAAATTTTTTTGATGTTTGTTTATTGTTGACAGAGAGACAGAGAGTGAGTGGGGGAGGGGCAGGGAGAGAGAGGAAGACACAGAATCCAAAGCAGGCTCCAGGCTCTGGGCTCTAGGCTCTGAGCTGTCAGCACAGAGCCCCACGCGGGGCTCGAACTCACCAACCATGCACGACCTGAGCCGAAGTCGGATGCTTAACTGACTGAGCCACCCAGGTGCCCCAATACTTCAGAAATTTTTAAAGGAAGTTGGTCTGTGGTAGTTGTTGTTTGCTTTTCTACAGAGCGTGTATTACAAGGTTGACTTTAAAATTGCCACAGTGAGGGGCGCCTGGGTGGCTCAGTCAGTTGAGCATCCCACTCCTGATTTTGGCTCAGGTCACGATCCCAGAGTCACAGGATGGAGCCCCACGTCAGGCTGTGCACCGAGCACAGAGTCTGCTTGGGATTCTCTCCCTGTCTCTGTCTGTCTCTCCCCCCTCCCCCATTCACGTTCTCTCTCTCTGAATGATAAAATAAAAATAAATCAAAATTAAAAGAAAATAAATTGCCACAATGCAAAGGACTTCACAGCACATGGCAGTAGGGGGCAAACTATTATCTCAAAGACCCTGCCGGACGTAATCCCGTCAACGTGTGTCCGTGGAAAAGGACAGTGTTCGGAAACATTATCGTAAACCAAGAAAAGCAGTGCCCTTCTGTTAGTTCCTTAACTATACTGTTTCTTGCTAAAAGGGCAGCCCCATTTAAATTCCGGGGAGTGGGGGAGCAGCCTTTTCCCCTCTGCCTTCCTCCCTGCCTCCAGCCTAGAACATGTGTTGACATCTGTTCCCACCACCAGCCTCCCTCCACCCTGGGCTGTCTGAGATCCTTGCTAGGATGTGCTGGCCCTCCTGGCTTTCGAGGAGGAGTCTTAAGAGTATGCATGAAACCAAAGGGTTTGGGATTATCAGTTCGGATGCTTGCGTCGAGAAGAAATCAGGCAAGTCTCTCGTTACCGTGTGCGACTTCCTGGACATTAACGAGCATAGCTTTACACTTCATTATTTGTCAGCTTTTAAAGATACGCCAGGCTCGGGGTCCAGAAAGCCTTCTTTAATGAATTTGTCCTGATGTTAGAAATGTTGTTGCTGATGGTAGAAACCAAAATACATTAGGCAGGAAGAGAACAACCTACATTTTCGTAGAATTTAGAAGTAGTTGGTAGAGGTGAAAACCATGCTTCCGGCACTTGGAGCTCTGTGAGCGCTCGTAAAGGTGCTGGAACTCTCGAATGAAAACATCAGCTCACCTGCGTGGATGAAGCATGGCCTTGGGGTCAGACGGACCTGACTTTGCATCTGGACTTGCCAGTTTACCCGAGCCATGCAACTCCCAAGCTTAATTTGGAATCATAATGCGTGGGAATCATAATGTCTATCTCATAGGGCCATCGGAAGGAATAGGTTCTGGAGTGCCTGTAAACCACCTGATCCTGTTCCTGGAACATAGCACACAGCTACCAAACGGTTGTTTCCCATTTCCCTGAAATCTAGTTGCGTCTAGAAAGAGCAAAACTCTGAAGATGACCTGGTACTAATAGTCGTGGGTTTGTTCATTGTTCCAGCCGTTCTCATGCAGGACACATTTACGGAGGTCAGCGTGGGGGGTGCGTCTCTATATATTAGGATCATCTGTTCAGATCCAGAGGACCAATCCCATCCGAATGGGTTTCTGCATTGTGTAGGCTTTCCTGAGTCTTTCTGGAAGGATGCCCCCTGCCATACACTTTGTAAAGAAATCCGGAAAGGTCAGAGCATTTAAAGCAAAACACTGTGTTAAAAAATTATTGTCCATAGTAAATGCATTACCCTAATTGAGAATTTGATAATCCTGTAAGTACTTAGCCCTATGCTACTTTAGAGTTGTTTTGTCTCATTTTAGGCCCTGTTGACGTCTTTTGATAAAACTGGTGACAGGTACACAGACTGGGGGAAGAAACACAGACTGGGTGGGCATCGTGAGATCCAGATTATAGCCTCCTGGTGTTGGCGGTAACAGGCTTTTGTAACCTTCTGTATTATCACTCAATGTTCGCCGAACCTCGGTTGTCTCTGAGATTCTGTGATTGAAATATTCTATTTGACAAAAATGGATTGAATGAATGCCTACCCTGTGGCAGGGCTTTGAATTCTATAAATATTAATAGAAATCAGGCCTTGTTACTTTCAGATAGTAATAGGTAAATGCTCACAGCATGATGGAAAAGGAAAGCGATAATAAAGGCAAAAGGTTGCTGTCCTCTAAGAAATTTTATGCTAGTGGAAACAGCGTATGGTAACATCTTTTTATGATTATTCCTGTCTTCTTTTCAGTTTGGTTGGAGGAAGAGAAGATTAGAAAAAGGGGATAGGAAGGAGCCAAAATTAGTCTGATTGTTATTTGGGGAACATGGGGGCAAACTGCCACCTGTAGCCTAATAGAGAACATTTCTGAGTAAGTATCATTTGAAGGATAATTTCAGATAAAAAGGCTATATAATAATTAAAACAGTGGAAGGCGTCATGGAGTTCAAAGGGATAAATATAAATCAAAGAAATGGGAGATCATGAACTTTTTTATGGAAAGTATTAGGGGGCTTTGTTCTTAGGAGGAAGCAGGGGACACATATGCTTTCAGAGATGTTCTCGGATAATAATTCTCAAGTGTGGTCCCCAAATTTGCAGCATCCGCAAATCTGGGAACTTGTTAAGAAGGCAAACTCTCAAGCTTCAACCCAGACCTGAACTGGAAACTCTGAGAGCAAGACCCAGTAACCTGTTTTCTTAATAAGCTCTGCGTGATACTGATGCCTGCTGAAGTTTGAAAACCACTCTCCTAAGAAAACTCTCAAGTGGGAAGGAGTATTTGCTATTTATAACAGCAGTTTTAATATTTTAATGTAATCGTACCAAATTTTCACACTTCCAACTTCAGACAGTAGAGTGGAACACCATCACCATGGATGGAGAAGACTATCTCATCTACGTATTGATAATTCCTCAGGAGTGGGTTGTAAACATGATGGCGGGAGTATGCACATGTCGCATGCGTGTCGGGAGGAGGTGTTTAGTGAAAGGGGCCGGAGGCATAGGAACCTTGAGCAAAAGCACCGTTTTAAGACGTGAAGAGCATGGTTATTTTTGCCACACTCCCTCATGGAAGCTAAATTTGTAGTAGCATGTCCTGTTCAGTGTGATGATCTTTTTATACCGTTGAAGTTTCCGTAGAAAGTTGCTTTGCTGTTCAGTCATTTCACCTGAAGAAAACCCGAGGGTAAACATGGCCCACTGTCACTTGTACCACATTCATGACCATGTGATAATACGAAAAATTATTTGAGAGCCATCACTGAAGATTAGGATCAATGAGTTGTTTTGTTTTAACTCTCTTAAGGAAAATTTTTATTAGAGAAAATTTCAAGCATACACAAAAGTAGAGAGAACAGTATAATAATCTCACATACCCATCACCCACCTTAAACATCTGTAACTTCTTTCTTCCACACTGAAAATACCAGGTCCCAATAACCCAACGTAAGTACTCATTGCTTTATCCTGTGATACTCATATAACTGTCTAATAATAATTGTACCAATGCTATCACCAACACCATGATTACCGAATACGGAGTTTAGTTGTGGTCGCGGTGGTGGTGGTCCTAGTTTTGCAGCTGTTTTGTTCATGGGTATATCCCTTGGGGGATGTACATGCCAATAGTCGTTTTAAAACTTGTTTTTATTTATTTATTTTTGAGAGAGAGAGAGAGAGACAGAGCATAAGTGGGGAGGGGCAGAGAGAAAGGGAGACAGAATCCAAAGCAGGCTCCAGGCTCTGAGCTGTCAGCACAGAGCCCAATGTAGGGCTCAAACTCACGAGCTGTGAGATCATGACCTGAGCCAAAGTCAGATGTGTAACTGACTGAGCCACCCAGGCACCCTGGCCAATAGAGGTTTTAAAGCCAGCCGAAATCGTTCCTCTCTGTACAGCTTTCCCAACAAATGGATACTCCTTTGGGGAGCATTTGTTCCACTTTGCTTTCATTTTTTTTTTGGAATTTTAAAATCTTAATTTTGTTTTAAAATTATGTAAGTTACTTTACAAAATCAAATCTACAGAAGTATGTTCTGAGAAGTTCACCTTCTGTCTTCTCCATCCTGTTTCTTCTCTTACCTATTTAAGGAATTTTGTTTGTTTCAGTTTTCAGTTTGTTCTTCCCATGGTTTTTTGTTTTAACGATATAAACAAATACATGCACATATTTTTTGTCACCTCCTTCTTAAATTGTAGACACTTTCTCTGTTTTTCACTTGACAGTGTATCTTGACAGTTACTGCCTTAGCAGTGTATAAAAATTCAATGAATGTTTTTAATGATTTTTGTTAGGCTTCTAAACAGAATACATGAGAGTTTATATTGCTCTAGTACCTAAGTTAAATAATAGCTAAATGAAACCCAACATCTTTTTGGTCGAAGAAAAGATAGGCGGAATTACCCCAAAGCATCAAGGTAGCCAGAGAAACAGTAGGCCAGTCAGAGGTTAGGAATGGTCAGCCATGCGAGCACAACAAAGTCCAGAAGCCCAACACTGGCCATGAGACTGCATCCAGAAGAGAGGGTGCTTTGGCCGATGGAGTTCAAAAACCCTGAAGACCATCCCTATTTGGAAATGAGCACATCTAATTCCCTTAGCCTGGTACCATTATAAATTTGATTCATTTACTTCCCTTTGTGGAGTCCACATTTCACCAGGCAATTTTTGATAATGTGCCTTCCTATACAAATCTGCCTACAGGAAGAAAATAGGATTATTCAGTCTTCTTAAGTGTGCTGTTAATAAATTGGCATTCTAGTTTTATACACTGGTCTCCTTTGTCCTGTCCATGTGGTCTTTTCTGGAGGTGCAGGACAGTTTCTGAGCTTTCAAAGTTGTGAGCCCAGCCCTGGGCCCCGTTAGATCCCACAAGGCAACAAATGCCACCTCATGTGACATCTTAAGAGGCAACAAGGGATTTTTCCTCTCCTAATACTCATTCTGCCATTGGCTAAATATTCCGTGCCTACTGCCATGACTCAAAACCAGCATTCGTGGAGTGCTTATTATGGACCAAGTCCTAGGCCAAATAGCTTACCTGCACTCACTCATAACCCTGTGAGGAAGGTACTGTGATGATTCCTATTCCACAGACAAGGAATCTGAGCATCAGTAACTCCATAAATAATTGAAGTCACAAATTCAGAAGGTGGGAGAGGCAAGCCAGGACTTATGTGCAGTTCTTACCAACGTTCAAGCCTGTGTTCTTGTTTTTGAATTGTTGTAAGACACACATGTGATCAGTCTTGCCATGTTAACCACCTTCAAGGGTACAGTTCAGAAGGGTTAAGTACTGTATATTCACATCGATGTGCCACGAATCTCCGTAACTGTTTTTCCAGTAAAACTGAAACTCCACTCCCATTAAGCAACTCCTCATTCACCACTAGCCCCAGCCCTTAGCCACCACCGTTCTGTTTCCTGTCTCGATAAATGTGACTACTCTGGGTGCCATACCTTATACAGGAGGAATCGTACTATACTTGTCATTTTCTGACTGGCTTGTTTTACTTAGCGTAGTGTTTTCAAGGTTCATCCACTATGAACCATGTCTCAGAATTTCCTTCCCTTCGAAGGCTGAACAATAGTCCATTATATGTCTGCACCACATGTCGTTTATCTACCTATCTGTTAGCGAACACTGAGGTTGCCTCCACATTTTGGCTGTTGTGAATAATGACACGGGTGTGAATATGGTTATCCGAATACTTCTTTGAGACCTTTTGAGTATATACCCAGAAGCGGAACTACTGTATCATACGGTCGTCCTGTTTTTAGTATTTTCCACAACAGCTGCACCATTTTGCATTCCTACGAACAGTGCACAAGGGTTTCTGCTTCTCCACGTCCTCACCAACACTGGTTATTTTCTGGGTTTTTTGGGTCGTGGCCATTCTGATGGGCGTGAGGTCAGGCCTGGGTCTTTAAGCCCAGGCTCGTACCACCTTCCCTTTGGAGTTGTGAGTCTTACTGATCACTTCTGGGCGGTAGTTTTCATATTCCAGTGCAGGCTCACACTGGATCCAGAGAGGGAGAAAATGGTCAGCGTTAACCATCTTCTCTGTGTTCTGTGAAAAATGGTATTCAAGTTATAAGTCTATGTTAGGAAGACAGGAGAATACCAACACTACCACCGCTTGACCAAGGGTAACTAGTTTCACTTCTGGTGTTCTTTCTAGCAAATCACTTGAGTCCTACCTTTTTTTTAAATTTTTTTTAATGTTTATTTATTTTTGAGAGAGACGGAGCATGAGCAGGGGAGGGCGTGGGATAGAAAGAGAGGGAGACACAGAATCTGAAGTAGTCTCCAGGCTCTGAGTTTTCAGCACAGAGCCCATAGCGGGGCTCGAACTCAAAAACTGTGAGATCATGACCTGAGTTGAAGTCGGAAGTTTAACCGACTGAGCCACCCAGGCGCCCTGAATCCTGCCATTACTAAGATTGACACTTATGAAGTCGGAGCCATTTTGTGCCTGGGAGAAAAGAGAAAAGAAGAAAATTCTCTGCCAATTCTAAACTTCTAAGCAGTGAGTTTTATTTCAAAGTTTTTCTCTTTCCGAGTTTATTCCTAGTAGCAAAGGATTGCCTTAAAGAAAGAAGAGGTAGGGTGGCTTTGTGAAAAGAGCTTGAGATTTGGAGTCTGTCATGTTTGGGCTCAGTCTGGGTTTACATGTGCCTCTGCTCTGGTAGAGCTTCCTTGAATCACATTTTCTTCGTCCGTAAACATAATTGGTTCACAGAGGATTAAATTAGATACTGTGGACAGAGTGCCTGGTGCATAGTAGGTATATTAATATTTGATTAAGGGATTAAGTGTAGTTTTAAAAATCAGTGATTTCCTGCCTCTTAATTTTTTTTTAAATGTACTTTACTTCCATTCTACATTATTGTACAGCAGTTAAGGACATTGATTATGGGGGTGCCTGGGTGGCTCAGTCCATTAAGCGTCTGACTTCCGGTCAGGTCATGATCTCGCAGTTCGTGGGTTTGAGTCCCGCGTCCAGCTCTGTGCTGACAGTTCGGAGCTTGGATCCTGCTTTGGATTCGGTGTCTTCCTCTCTCTCTGCCCCTCCCCTGCTCGCGCTCTGTGTCTCTCTTTAAATAAATGTTAAAAAATTTTTATAAAAAAAAACAAGAATATTGATTCTGGATTCTGATTACCTGGGGTTGAATCCTTGTTTTACCATGTACAAGAAATACGGCCTTGGGCATATTATTCTGCCTCTCCCCACCTCCGCCGTCTCCTCTGTAAGCGGGGATGATGATAGTACCTGTCATAGGATTTACATAGAAATGGTTTAACGGTCAGTAAAGGTTGGCTACTCTTCATATTATCATTATTAATTTGTGACACATGCCGAGCAATAAAGCAATCAATGAAGGTAAACATTGCACGACCTTCTGTCACCGCAGAAGTTGTAATCCTGAGCTGTGGATTTCCTACAAAATGACGGATAGAAATGGACAAATTCAGAGGCTTCTGC
Source organism: Panthera pardus (assembly GCF_024362965.1). NCBI lineage: Eukaryota > Metazoa > Chordata > Mammalia > Carnivora > Felidae > Panthera > Panthera pardus. The sequence goes on along the minus strand of NW_026526732.1, from coordinate 114,386,566 downwards.
ACGTAATAAGAATAACAACTCAACAGGAGATTCAACAGCAAATCGTGTAGCATTGGCTGTTCCTCCCGACAGACATTTCTTTCTCTTTGTGCCTCTTCAAGTTGCAGAGAGGGAAGGAGGCAAACCATAAGAGACTCTTAAATACTGAGAACAAACTGAGGGTTGATGGGGGGTGAGAGAGAGGGGAAAGTGGGCATTGAGGAGGGCACCTGTTGGGATGAGCACTGGGTGTTGTATGGAAACCAATTTGACAATAGATTTTACGAAAAATAAATAAAAAAATAAAGGAGAATATTCTAGAACAGAGAGCACAACCTACCCTTCTGTTTCTCACAAGTGATGGGAAGGCTGCCCCCGGGGTGCCTGGCTGCCACCTGTTTCTCATCTGTTGGGACTTTGATCCCAATGATGGATTCACTTGAGCAGTTAGATAGCTCAGCACCAACACAGCCGACTGCCCACGGAACGGAAGCAGAAGGGTGGCGTGGTTGGCCTTCGGTGCCCGACAAAGGGCCAGCAGGATATTCAGGTGTCCTGAGTTTTATGTACAAACTACGCTATATTTTCAGAGCTCTGACCCTTACAAAAGCACTCTTACAGTGCTTTCCTCTCCATCTAACATTCATTTCCAAAACCACTGAAGTGAAAGGGTCTATTAGTTCAGGGCCAGATCTGAAAGCACATGCAAACTGCATTCATGAGGTTAAGAAATGGCTTAATAATTAAGTTAAAACAGTTGAAAGTGGGTCTAATTTCAAACAGATCAGCTAACCGTGTTAGAAGCAAATGAGGATGTGTCCCTTCCTATTTTCCCTTCCACCCCTCAGATGTTGGCCCCAACCCCAAGCAGTTTTTCTGGTTTCTTTTTTTTTTTTCTTTTTTCCTTCTTTTTAAACTTTATATAAGATTGAATTCTTCAACTGCCCGTATGTTAAATTGGCATCACACGCAATGAAAACCCTAGTACGTTGGACATTCAGTCCGTTTCTTTCACAGTGCGTCGAACTAGTTTCTTTTGCAGACCCGTCTGGACGTATTTGGGTCTCACGGTCTAGAGACGCAGATTTTATCCCATGCTGCTGAGCTGTGTGAAGTACATTCCAGCTGAGCCGGTGTGGTTACGTCCGTTCAGGGCGTGTTCGGTAGGTCTGCAGTCCCTTCCGTGGGCCTGTTTGAGTGCCACCCTCAGACAGGAGGCTCAGCAGTTGGCTTGCATTCCACTTGCCTCGCACGGTTGCTGCTGTGGAGTGGCTCCTCCTGAGGCTCGAACACGGGCTCGGTGAGGGCAACTGCATGCGTCAGGGAGCCCGCTGTGCCTTCATAACAATAGTTCCTCCCGTTGGGTGATCCTCTACCACGTGCGTGGTGGCAAGGCTTTTTCCCCGTATTACCTCAGTAGTATTTCTAGCCCGGGCCAGGGCACAGGGGCCAGCACACGTGGACGCTGCCGTGCACACTGACCAAGAGCCACCACAGGGGCAGGCACTGGCCCGCCCTCCCGACCCGCCGTCCACACCATGGAAGGGAGGGGAAGGCACGGCGAGCTTGAGGTCGGAGGCATCCGGGCAGACGCTCAGAGCAAGGAAGGGCTGAGGACAAGAGGAAAGGTTAGTACCCCCGAGAGGAGACTGGTCACACCTAACAACACGCCGGTGATGCCTGGCTTCTCACGGTGTGTTTCAACATCAACTGACCGTAATATCATCTAGGATCCGGACTAGATACCGGACAGGGAAATAACAAATGGGGCCCTGGCGAGGAGGGTTCCAGTCGGGGGGTCCTGGTAATGCTGCTCTTCTGGTGTGACCCCTTGTAGGCCAGGGTTGGGGTGAGGGAGAGGGTCCCATGTAGGTGTACTGGCTGCCTGTGCAATGTCATTGCTCTCGGGGTTAAAGTTTTATGGATGATTTTTACCAGGTCCCCAATGAATTCATCTAGAACAAAAGGTATTCTTCGTCATAAAAGCATCAAATGGAAAAGGCTTTCTTATGAAAACCAAAGGGGGTATTTCAGCCACACCCAAACATGAAAGGTCACGTAAGCCCCACCTCCTGTCCCTGCTGACAGGGAGGGAGGGAGACTCCAGGAGGGTTTTAGCTCCTGTGATGATTGGAACTCAGGCATCCCGAACTGCTCTCTCATGCTCTCACTTTGACTACGTTACACTCCCTTCAGATGTCTTTCCCGTTTTCCTTGGTCGGCCCTTATCAGTGCCAGGCATGACCATGTGTCTCAGTTTGTCTGGGACCATCTTGGTTTATGCCTGTTGTCCTGATGTGATTAATAACAGTCCCCTTTTTCCACTCCCCAAAATGTCCTGGTTTGGATAATGAATTATGTGATCATCCTGTCAATTTCTAAAGTAGACCCAGTACTGTGTAAGTAAGCCCTGCTTGGGGTGCAGAAGTCTGAGATGTGGTCTCTTGCCCTCAAGGAGGAGAAAGTCTAGCTGCGAAGAGAGGATATGTGCATATTCAACAAAGCGTGTAATCTATCAAGTGCTAAATGAGAAAAATTGGAAGATAGGAAGCCTCTGAAGATTGGAGGTATCAGGGGAGGTGGGGTCACGTTCTTTGTAGACAACAGAAGAGTGTTCATCTAGTTTAAACAGGAAGGGTTCTGCAGAGGGGTACAGTTCCCAGGACTCTTGGAAGGGCTGGCGAGTAGGTTCTGCTGGAAAGACAGAAACGACACCGAGAGCCACATGGAAGCTGCCGGTGAGAAGCGTTCCCTCTGCCCCACCCTGCACCCGAAGGCGGGCGGACCCAGGCCCCGTCGGCTTCCCCGTGAAGCTTACCTCACACTCAGCGTCTCGCCACGTGGCACCTGAGCGTGGAGCCCACCAAGCTTGCAGCCTAGGGACGGAGGAGGATGGGAGAGGTTCCTTGGAATCTGCATGACTACGGCAGAACGCGCCGTGTGGAGGCCTGGCTGTGCGAGGAGGCCGTTCAAACAATTTGCACTGCAGAGGGTTTCGCGGACGTGGTGGGATTGGAACTGGACTTGGGGGGCGGAGAGGACCTCATCAGGCAAGTGAAGACGGACGTTTTTCTCCATGTGACAGGAACACCGGTCAGGTGACAAGGCGCAGGAACAAATCTGGCCTCGTTTGGGCATCCGTGAGCCGCTGTGGGCAGTTGGGAGGCAGCAGAAAGTGACATTCGCTGTGAAGCGTAAGACCTCTGGGTTTGAAGTCGAATAGAACTTCTCCCTAATACGTGAGACATACAGCCCACGGAACCAGCCCATGAGAGGTTAGGCTTTGCTTCCGTAACACATGAACTCGGAGATCTCAGGCTTAACCTAGCAAAGTTCTCCTTCCTGAATACCCTGCAACACATCTAGTACCTTTTAGGGGGCAGTTCGCAATCAGGGATCGTCTGTAGCACACAGTCCTGGGACGCAGGTTGCCTGCAAGCAGAGGATGGCTGGAGAGCCCAGCTTTTTCCTGCCTCAGCACAGGAATCCCATATGGCGTTTCTGTTCACATCTACTGACCAGAATACTCACATGGCCCCACCTACTTCAAGAGTTTGGGAGGGACACCTGGGTGGCCCAGTCAGTTGAGCGTCCAATTCTTGATTTTGCCTTGTCATGATCCCAGCGTTCTGGGTCGGAGCCCCCATGCAGAACATGCTTAGGATTCTCTCTCTCTCCCTCCGCCCCTCCCCTGCTCACACTCGCTCGTGCATGCTTTCTCTCTTAAAAAAAATAAATGTTTGAGAAATACACACTTATGAATAAATAAGGAGAAGATATGGGTGAATACTAGAAGTTTCTACCATGACCTGTTGGAAAGTTTTTTAAGCGTGAGCATAACAGTAAAAGTCACCCATGTGAGGAAAAACGCCACCCTGTGTGTCCTGTGTACCCACCAGCCCCAGGCCCTAGCACAGCGCCTGGCACGTAGCTGGTGCTCAGTACGTATTTGTTGAATGAACTTGGCTTTCAGTGACATGCAAGCTGGAATGGATAGTTTCTCGACCAAAGACAGGGAAGTTGGGAATCAGTTACTTCGACTTAGGATACCTCAACTAAGCCAGTTTAGTTCAATGGCTAAAAAAATTCTACTCACGCCCCACAGCCTGTTGTTTGAAGTCATCTGACATCTCGATAAACAGATTGCAAAAGCCCCGTTTTAAACTGATAACCATCTTGCAAATTTAAGTTCTTTCCATGGAAGGTGTAGGGATGAGTACTTTAGAGCTGGGCATGCTCCTCACCACAGATTTCAGTTTTCTTCCCATTTACTTTCTAATGATGAAACTGACAGCCTGTTTCTCTCGTCATACTCAGAATATTGACTGTGAGATGTGCCTCAAATGATAGAGCCATGGAGATCTCTGTTTTCTAATGTAGTTTGAGGTGTTGTAAATTTAAAGGGTTTTGTAGAAACAGATTTTCTGCCCCTGTGTCTCCTCAATGCAATTCTATAAAATCACTGGTAAATATAAACATTCGAGCCATATGTCAGGTCGCTTATCTGGTAGGAAGTCCACCAATAAAAATAGGATGCGGTGCCCTTGAGATTTGCCACCACTCAACAGAGAAATCTAAAGGACCACAAGAGCAAAGAATCATCACAAATGTAATTTATCATGATCAGCACTTTCCTTCCAGAAGCTCCTGGCTCCCAGGGCTTCTTTCTTGCAGACATCCATTTTGAAAGATCGAGTATCTCTTATGCACATGAGCTTTGGAGTCATACAGTGTGGATTTGGACTCTTGGCTCTGTTCCTTATTAACTGCATGATCCTTGGCTGGTCACTTACTCCTCCCTAGGTGTGTTTCCTCTTTTATAAATTGGGGGTAACAGAGTCTACTTGGTAGGGTGATTTTGACAGATGAGATAATGCATGGAAAGCACTGAGCACCACCTAGCACATAGGAAGTGATCGATGGATATGCAGTGTGAAATTGGGGGCCTGGTGATAGTCCATGAAGATTTATCTGGGCCTAGTTAATCAAGATGCTCCATGGGTATGGGTTATGTTTTGCCCAAATCACGTATGTACCATGAGAAGAAGACTTGGTCATTGGTCTTTTCAGACACATATATCACCAGCGACAGCATTTGTGAAGTCCGGTTGCCTAAAATACTTCATGATCATGATTTAAGTTCCCCTTTTTCATTGACACTGAATGGCTATTTCTTTTCTCTTATCCCTTCAGATGAGGTCAGTTCCTCTGAGCAATTACAGAACATCTACGGTCCAGGATAGTGTTATTTGCTATAGATCGTTTTCTTTTAGATATTCTTGTAGGAGGGAATTTCCTCTTCTGTGTTGTACTATTTTATCTGAAAATAAACACAATCTGCCTAATTGGTCTCCCTGTTTCTACCCTCTATATAAATTAGATTGTGTCTCCTTATGCTTAAAACCATCAAGGATTCCATATGACCTAGCATATGTACCCCAAAATGGAAAGCAGACATTCAAGCCAATACTTGTACACCAATATTCATAGCAGCATTATCCACAATAATCAAAAGGTGGAAAGAGCCCCAGTGTCCATCAGCAAATGAATGGATAAACAAAATGCGATACATACATATAATGGAAATTTGATCATCCATAAAAAGAAATGAATTTTCGATACCACTGTGTGAATGAACAAACCTTGAAAACTATGCTAAGTGAAAAAGCCAGGCACAATAGGAGAAATGCTATATGATTCCACTTATATGAAAGATCTAGAATAGGCAAATTTATGGAGGCGGAAAGTAGATTAGAGGTTATCAGGGGTGAGAGGTAGAAATGGGGGTTATTTCTTGTCTTTTTTTTTAAATATAACTTATTGTCAAATTGGTTTCCATACAACACCCAGTGCTCATCCCAACAAGTGCCCTCCTCAATGCCCGTCACCCACTTTCCCCTCTCCCCACCCCCCATCAACCTTCAGTTCGTTCTCTGTATTTAAGAGTTTCTTACGGTTTGCCTCCCTCCCTCTCTCTTTGTAACTATTTTTTCCCCTTCCCCTCCCCCATGGTCTTCTGTTAAGTTTCTCAAGATCCACATATGAGTGAAAACATACAGTGTCTGTCTTTCTCTGACTGACTTATTTGGGGAGTTATTTCTTACTGATTACAGAGTCTCTGGAGGGATGAGAAAGTTTTGGAGATAGTGGTGATGGATGTACAATGTGACCAGTATAATTAATGCCACTGACTTGTGCACTTGAAAATGATTACAATAATGAATTTTACATTATATATATTTCTTACCAGAATAAAAAAAAATTTAATGTTGAGTTTCCTCATGCTCACAGTGTAAACAAAAGTGTCAAGTCCTAGTGTCTCGGCCCCACCATTGGCTCTCTGACGCCATCATTGACCTTTCTCACCCTTGAATGTTCTGGGCCAGCCACACTGGGTCTCCAGGCTGAACACATCAGCTCTTGAATGTGGACACATCAGCTCTACTACCTTAGGAGGACCTTTCCACTTGCTGGGCCCTCTGCCTGGAAAACACTTCTCTTAGATGCCTATGTGACCCATCCGTCCTCTCCTTTGTCAAGCGTCTGCTGAAATACTGCCTTATAAGTGAGTCCTTCCTGAGTAGCTCTCTATAAAATAGCTACTACCCCCACCATTCTTACTCCATTTTTCCCCATGGAAAATCTCACCAGCAGACACACCAAATATTTGTGTTTCTTTGTCTCCAGGTACTAAAATGGAAACTCCATCCCTAAGTGCTGAGATATTTTGCTTCATTCATGTCTTTGTATTTAATGTCTAGAACAGTGCGTGGCATGCCATAGCAAATGCTTAGGAGACGTCTATTGAGTGAATGAATGAATGTGTTTGTGTTGGAGATGGACATGGACATGGGCATAGACATAGACATCCTTACTAAAAAGGATTGCAGGACCAAATATCTGGTCATCTTATACATCAGTGAACTATTGCCACTATAAATGCCCCATGACACAACCTTAGAGCCACTAGGCTCACGTCATCTGGGCTTGCTCAGACATCTGCAGTGAGCTGTAAGGTGCCTAAGCAGCTCGGGGCTTCTGGCCGTGTGTGGTAGTTCAGCGCCAGGGTCAAGATGGCTTCATCTGGGACCCCTTGAGTGAATCAGCTCTATTCTGCATGGCTCCTCCTTTATCGGGCTAGCCTGGCGTCTTCTCATGGTAAAGGCAGAGGAAGAAGAACAGAAAGCAGAAATACAAAAGTACTTCTCAAGCCGGGGCATATGCATCATGTTTGATAACATCCCACTGGCCAAAGTAAGTCACGTGGACAAGACCAGGGAGAGCGCTGTGAAGTGACGTGGCAGAAGGCGCAGACACGGGGAGTGTGGAGAGTCGGGGCCACTCGTGTATTCAGTCTGCCGCGCCCTGTGAGGTCCTGGCCTGGGTGCTGCTTACCTTCTCATCCTCTTTCTGTAGCCCCACCAGAAATCACATCCTGCTTTGACTCGAGATCTACTTCTAGTTCTCCAATTCAGTGTCTTGTTTTTCGGTTGTGGTATTGGAAGGATGGGGACTAGTAATGACACAGAGCAAAACAACCCTCATTTTTCACACAGAGCCTCCTGGATAGTAGAAGTTAGTAGAAGTTAAAGGTCTTCCCGTGGTCTTCTATTAAGGAAACCTAAAGGACTCGAGAGATTGGATGGCGTCCTGTGAAGTGTACGTGCCCAACAACTCAACATCGTCAACCTCGGAGCATGTGGTAGGCAGAATGAATAACTGTCTCCCAGAGCCGTCCAAGTCCTGACCTCTGGAACCTGTGAATGTGTTAGGTCGCATGCGTAGGAGGAGTAAGGTTGCAGATGGAATTAAATTTGCTAATCAGCCGGCCTTCAGATAAAGAGATTATCCTGCATTAGCCAGGTGGGCCCGGTATAATCCTGGGAGTCCCTACAAGTAGAAGGGCCGCAGGAGAATCAGAGGTCAGATCATCAAGAAAGCTGCCTTTGAAGGTGTTGGGGGGATAGGGGCAGGCAGAGGGCATGAGCCAAGGAATGCAGGCTGGAAGAGGCAAGGAAGTGGACTCTCCCCTAGCGCCTCTGGAAGTTGGACAGCATATGAGACCCACGTTGGATTCCTGAGCTCCAGAACTGTAAGACGATAAATTTGTGTCGTTTTAGCCATTCGTTTTCAGTCATGTGTTACGGCAGTGACAAGAAACGAATACAGGGACTGACTTTATCCTGTGAAATCCAAGCAAAAAGTGAGAGGATGTGTACTGGCGACCGAGAGGCTGTTTACGTCTCCTCTGTTTTCCACGTGGGCCAGGAATTTTTTAAGAGGTGCGGGAAACACCTTCGCAGTGGAGAGGTGGAACAGGAGAGACGCTCAGGGGGAGAGGCAGGTTGTTGCTGGGGCCCATCAGAGAAAAGGAGGAGGTTGTGAGGGAGACACTTAGAGAGCTCACGTTCTCAGGAAGTCCTGGCCCCACAGCTCTGAGCCCCACCTCCTGGGGCTGCTTTTTCTACTTAGACCAACGTTTTCTCCTCCCCCGTCTGTAGCCCAAACCCTGCTAGAGCTCCTAACGTAACATGTAAGCCAGGAAGGAGACTGGAGTTTGGCAGGTACATGCAGTGGTTGCCCTGGTCTGAGCGACGCACCTCGGAGCTGCGTCGGTGGATTGTCAGCTGTGTGTTGCTTCCTCTTTTCCCGATAACACGCTGCCGTGTCCCGAAGTAGCCTTGTTAATGTACGTCATCACCAGCGGCATGTCGCGGGGGTCTGGGGTCTCCACATCCTCACCCACATTTGATACTGACAGGCTTTTTACCTTTGACAATCTAGTGTGTGTGAATCAGTGTCTCATTGTTTTTAACTTGTATTTTTCTAATTACAAACGAGGCTGGCATATTTGTATACATTTGTTGGATTCCTTTATTTAGATTTCCTCTTCGATAAAGAGTCTGTGTAAGTCTGTTGTCCATTTTCTTCTGTTGATTTAATACCTTACTGATTTTTAGGATTTCTTTATAGTATAAAAGTCTAAAAGTGAGCTATCTGTGAAGCACGTGTCTTTTCTTAGTTTGTGGCTTGTCTTTTAACCTCTCCGTGGTGCCTTTAGAATTTCATGTATTTTTGTGATCTAAGAACTATTTCCCTGCCTTGGGGGTTAGAAAGGTTTTCTGCCCATATTACCTACATGTTTCTAGTTTTGCCTTTCCCAGGTAAATAATCTACCTGGAATTGATTTTTAAGGATGGTAGGTAGGGGTCAAATTTCATTGTTTTCTGTGTGTATAATCAGTTGTTCCAGAAAATTGTATTGAAAGTCCATCTGTCCTAGTGGTCTGAAATGCCTCTGTTATAAAAATCACGTCTCAACACACATGTGAATCAGTTTCTAGCCCTCTACCGGGCATCTTGTTATGTTCGTGGTCTATTGCCGTGTGACAAATTACCTCAAAAATTAGCACATAAAACAAACATTTATCGTCTCAGAGCTTCTGTGGGTTAGAAATCTGGGCACAGCTCGACTAGGCGCCTCTGACTCAGTGCCTATCATGAGGCTGCTGTTGGGGTGTTGACCAGGAGGGTAGCCTTAACTGGAAGGTCAGCTGAGGGAATACCTGCCTCTAAGTTCGTTCGTGTGGTGGTGGCGAATCCGTTTCCCATGGGTTGTGAGACTGAGATCTTGGTCCTTGGTGGCTGTTGGTCAGAGGTCTCCTTCAGGGTCTTCTCACGCAGGCTTCAGCATAGGGCAGCTCACAACATGGCGGCCGGCTTTCCTCAGAGCAAGCCAGCAGAGAGTGAAAAACGTGGAGGTCACAGGTTTTTGTAATCTAACTTCAGAAGTGGAAGCCCATCATTTATGTCAAGTGCCATTAATTAGAAGCAAGTCAGATTCAGCTCAGAGTCGAGGGGAAAGGGAAGAGTTACACAAGGATGTGAACGCCCCGAGGCGAAGATCACTGGGAGCCATCTTGGAGGTTGCCCGCCACACTTGTATAGCTATATAAATAATGAAGTCTCTTCCTATTAATCTTCGCTGTTATCTTAAGTGACATTTGGTAGGGCTGTTGTTTTTAACTTTTTGATAACTTTCCATATTCAAAATAGAAAGGGGAAATGAGAATGCCTTGGGATGGATTTTGGAACTTTGGAAGTGAGAGGAAAATGGAGACGTGAACTTTGTTCAGATGGCTGAGTTTAAATACATACCATGTAATTTTTCTTAACTAGTTTATCTGCATCTTCCAAGCTGAATCACCATCATGGTGATCTCTAGGAAACGTTTTACGTGTTAGCTCATCGTTTACGAGATTCTTTGAGACAGAGCAAAGCGCCTGCCATCGACTTTATTCCTTTCATGCAGTTCATGGAACTCACTGATGCTCAAACCATATTCCCAGTATCACTGAAAGTGCTTCTTAGAACAGGGGAGGGTTGCATGGTGACAGCAGTTAGCATCACACACGACTTCTTTCTCATTTTAAACACAAATATCTGTCAACACACTCTCACGGTTACCTAGTGGGAAGAAATCCTTAGGAGTAATTATTTTGAGTTGAATTGCTTGCTTAAAGATTAACTTTCATACACCTGATTGTTCCGTTTGTCAACACCCTCGTTCACGGCTTCCTGAGTACACTCCGTGGAACGAGGGTTGGTTTGTGTTGTAGCTTAAGAGATGATTGGGGGCACCTGGGTGGCTCAGTCAGTTGAGTGTCCGACTTCGGCTCAGGTCATGATCTCGTGGTTTGTGAGGTCGAGCCCTGCATTGGGCTCTGTGCTATCAGCTTAGAGCCTGGAGCCCACTTCGAATTCGGTGTCTCCCTCTCTCTCTGCTTCCCCCCCACCCATCCCATGCTGCCTCGCTGCCTCTCTCTCTCTCTCTCTCTCTCTCTCTCTCTCTCTCTCTCTCTCTCTCTCCTTCAAAAAATAAATAAAAACAAAAAAAAAGATCAGAAAGACTTCCTTATCAGTAAAGCATCTGGGTCCAATTCACCTGTCCTGTCTTCAGCTTTGATACACCTGTGGGGCAGCCTGAGTTTGCATGGATTCTGATTTCCAGCCAGTATTTCAGAATAGAGGGGTTCAGACTTCCACCATCGTCATGAACATTGTGATTACTGACTTCATGATTCTAAGGGTGCCTCTTGGTTCCCTCTTTATTTCCACCCCCGTGTGTGTGTGTGTGTGTGTGTGTGTGTGTACTTCTATATACATCTGTGGCTGATACTTAGTTAACAAAAGAGAGACCTACATATACGTTCTAGAGTAATTGCCAAATCGTGACATGGTAAATAAATAGCTTGGTTTTTTAAGTGTGGTGAGTAAGAAAATCTTCTCACGATGAATAAGAAGTAAAACTGTAAGTGTCTCTCCCGCTAAGATGCCAGACCTCAGATAACATGCCTTTTGGCAAAGCTTGCGACCTCTTGGTTTTTGTAGAACTAAAGAGGTTATATGTAAACACATGACAAACACCACTGTTGGCAAAGGCTTTTATACTGTGTTATTCTAGATCTGATCCTTCTGCCCTCACTTCACCCACTGATTTTGGTAAATGTAACAAGCCAGCATTAGGCAAGTGTAAGGCATTAGAATGGAAACTGGGTGCTAAGTGAAAGATTGGGAACTTTAAAGAAGATGACAGAATTCAGCTAGAACCCCACAACTGTAGGGCTGAGAAGGAATTACAAAGTCTGGGCAGCCACCTGTATGCATTCCTTATTATCAGGGACCGGGGCAACAGTTTACATTGGAGATACTGACATGAAGAGGTGCTTCCTGGGGCGCCTGGGTGGCTCAGCCGGTTAAGCATCCGACTTCAGCTCAGGTCACGGTCTTGCTGTTCATGGGTTCACACCCGGTGTTGGGCTCTGTGCTGACCGCTCAGAGCCTGGAGCCTGCTTCGGATTCTGTGTCTCCCTCTCCCCGCCCCCGCCCCCCGCCCCTCTTCCCCTTGCCCGCTCACACTCTGTCTCTCTCTCGAAAATAAACATTGAAAAAAATTTTTAAGAGGTGCTTCCTTAAGTTTGTATTTTGGGAATTAAAAGACAGTCATGATAGAGATAACTTTCAGATAGGAAGATGATTTTGTATTTAAAGTAATCTTTACAGAATCAGATTTTGAGGTTCTTTTCTGACAGTATATTGCACCGCATCATGTATATTTTAACGTGATTTGCTTGCATCGATCCCATCTTTGGTTTCGATAGATTTTCTGCATAGGCCGTATGTTCAGGCTCAGTTGGAAAAAAAACAAGAAGGTGATTCTAAGCTCTAATTTATCTTGAGTTATGAGCTATCAAACATGTTTTCCTTCATCCCTGTTAACTTCCACTTGAAGCGCTCACAGTGCCTTTGAGCCATAAGAAAAATTTACACATAATATTTTGAATCCATTAAAAGAAGTTCAGAGCTTAAGAGTTGTTTTCGTATCTCTCGAGTCGGATGAATTACGATCTCACAGAAAATAATAATTAGGTGATGGGTGGCTGCTGTGCTTTGATTTTGGTATGATCATCCCTTTCTTTCATTTGCCTCGGTTCAAGCCAGGGGTTTGGACACCCTGAAAGAGAGGAGTCACCCAGACCAAGCAGAGGCTCATCAGAGCTCTCCCTTTGCTGACCGTCAAGGCAACATTATTCAGAATGTAGTCTGAAATGCATTTGATCATACAGTACATAGTTTAATAATGTATCTTTGGCCCTATTCGCAAAGCCTCGTATTTACTCTGCTGTCACCAAAACAAGATAGAAAACAAGATTGTAGTGATTTTGCGTGTGTGTGGGCATGTTCTGGTTTACGATTTTCCCTTTGCGATTTTAATGACCTGATAGCAAGGACACATTTGAGGTGAGGGGGTGTGGGGAAAGTCATGTAAGAATAATATCTGATTCAGAATTGCCCATGCCCAAAACTGCTACAGGAAGGCTGACAGTACTGTGCTCTCATCATGTAACTCTGTGACAGAAGTTTTAAAAATGTAAATAGTCTCCCCCCAAATAAATGAACAGGTGTAATCGATCCCAGGTTTAATTTGTGGATCCAGCTACAGGCCAGTGTACTGATGGAGTATGCATATAATATTCTTCACAGACTTCAGGAACTAGAGAATACAAAGACCTTTGGTTCGGAGATGATCAGGGACTCAGAACGATAGGGCATCAAGATGCTCCCAGTTTGAGGCATTGTCTAGAGGAGCAGTGGAGAGAGGTAGCCTGGCACCCGTCATCCGCTGTCTGTCCTCGTATCTGGTGGTGCCACGGGGCTCAGAGGGGAGGGTGTCTGTCAGTCGGAGGAAGGGAGCTGGCACGTGGAGGGCACCCTGGCAATACCTGCAGGTGTCAGGGACAGAAGAACTCCCTTCGACGCTGCGCTGCAAGATGGGAAGACAGGTGGCAAGTCTCTTACAGGAGTGTCTTTTATTTGAGCAGAACCAGACCAACTGTTCCTCATTAAAACACATTTTGCAGCACGTCCTAATGTGAGCAGATCACGTGTGTGTGTGTGTGTGTGTGTGTGCGCGCGCGCGTGTGTGCGCGCGCGCGCGTTCAGAGAAAATTCAGCATCTACAGGTCACACTTGAATCTCAGCATGTGGTTCAGAACCGTAAGACAGGTAGCAAGAAACGCCTCTCCGAGACGGGGGGCTGGCTTTCCTGGAATGGCCATCTGTAGAGACACAAAATGTCACCAGTATCTCCATGAGATGCAGTAGTGAGCAAAATGGATAAAGTCTGCCGGGTTGGAGTCTTGACCCAGACCGTCATTTTCTGTGGAGCGGTTGGTTTTTCTTCCCATCGCATTATAAGGGCACCTGCGCTACATTACGACCAATGCTAAATTCACCATGACCGAAGCCAGGCCTCTCCTCTGCTTCGCCGGTATACCTGCTCTGTGTACATTGGGCAAGCTGGAATGAAGTCCTGTGAACAGCTTCCCTGGGAATTGGGGAGGAAGAAAAGAATGCATACAGAATACTCGCAGTCCTGCCGGCCACATGGTGACCAATGCATAAACGTTTCTCATTCTACTTAGTAGAGAATGTAGAGGCTTTTACGTAGAGGCTGTCGTCCCCCTGTCCTCCTGGATCCTCATGCTTCTGGTTCTGTGGTCATGTGTATTAATAATTTATAAATATTTTTGATAAAGAGGAGGAAATGCAGGTGAGGCCTCAGAACAGCACGACTTTCCATTGGAAGGCCAAGCCCATTCAGCTCCCAAGAACAGGACAGGATATTTGCATCTGTATAAAAATATAAATATAGAATGCAAAGGAACACAAGTATCTTTTCAGAGAACATTAATCAACTACGTCCTTCAGGTCCTTCTCTGTTTCGGCTGAAAGAGCCATGAGTAGGACCAACGTGGTGGCTTCACAGGTCTGTGTTGGCAGGAGGAAAAGACCTCAGCAGAGGCTGAGTCCTGGAGCCCCCCTCTTCCTCCTCCAGGAAGCTTCACGGCCAGCCGGCCGTGAAGGGAGGTGCCCTGCACCCCTCTTCCCTGTAAACGGGGACTATTCGGCACTGCCTGCATTGAGCTCACCTGGTGGGATAATGAGACCATGGGGATTCACATGTGCCAGGAGTGGTGAGCACAATGTGCACACACACGCGCACACACAATAACCCACATCCTGATCCCAGCAACCTGTGAATGTTGCCTGACGTGGCAAAAGAGACTTCAGGTATGGGATTCAATTAAAGGTGGTGATGGAGAAATTATCCTGGATTATCCCCATGGCCCAATGTAGATCACAGGGATCCTTATCGAAAAGCCGATACTACTGGCTTTGGAAATGGAGGGAAGAGGCCACAAGTCAACGGATACAGGCCGCCTCTAGAAGCTAGGTAGAGAGCAAGGAAACCAGCGCCCCTCCCCGTCAACCCCCCAGAATCGCCAGAACAACGCAGCTCTGCTGACATCTTGATTTTAGAATCGCTGACCTCCAGAATTTCAAGAGAATGAATGTTACTAAAACCTGTGGTGCCTGGGGGGCCCAGTCGGTTAAGCATCCGATTTCAGCTCAGGTCATGATCTCGCCGTTCGTGAGTTTGAGCCCTGCACCAGGCTCTGTGCTGACAGCTCAGAGCCTGGAGCCTGCTTCAGATTCCGTGGCTCCCACTCTCTCTGCCCCTCCCCTGCTCACGCTGTCCTTCTCTCTCAAAAATAAATAAAAATATAAAAAAAAAAACAACACCTGAGGTTTGGGGGCGCCTGGGTGGCTCAGTTGGTTGAGTGTCCAAATCTTGATTTCGGCTCAGGCCATGATCTCAAGGTTTGTGGGTTCGAGCCCCATGTCAGGTTCTGAGCTAAGCATGGAGCCTGCTTAAGATTCTCTCTCTCCCTCTGTCTCTACCCCTCCCCAGCTTGCTGTCTCTGTCTCTCTCTCAAATAAACTTAAAAAACTTTTTTAAAACCTGAGGTTTGCGGTAATTTATTCAAGTAGCAATAGAAAGCTAATATACCACACTCCTTCTCCACTGGTAAGTTTTTCCCCATTGCTACTATTTTATATTTATGCTGTGTGTATAGATAATGTTTGACCTCCTGTTCCATTTACCCGAGAATCTTATAAATACAAGAATAGGCACATGGCAGTTTGTATGGAAGACTGTCCACTCCTGTATAAAATGTGAATCCCCAGCACTGAGGAACAGGTAGAAATGCAAATACTCCTTCAGCTAGCACTGCCCCCCCCCCCCCCCCACTCCATGCTGGGCCAGGGCGCAATTGGAGAGGCCCCTTTCACGGAGTATACACAGGATCATGCAGGAGTAGAGAGGTGCCACTGACGGGTGCCATGGTGAGGGCCAGTCAGCAGGATACCCAGCCCCACGGAGGGAAGGACCTGAGTCCTCTGTCCTCTGGGGCGGGGCGATGGTTGAGAGAGCTTTTCCTACAGGAGGTCCTGTCTGACGGGGCCCTGGGAGAACAATAAGGAGGCAGGGGGAAGACCGTTGGGGCGGGGGGAGCTGGCTGGTTCAGGCTGGGCACAGAGCAAGGACAAGAAGGTTGTATGTACCTTTGTGGGATCGACAGTGACTTTTTTTCCCTCGTTTTTAGGTTCTTTGAAAAAAAAGTTTATGACAAAATTAAATATCAAAGGAGAAAGCAGACGTAAAAATGGGCCCCTGGCACGTCTGATGGCTGAATCCCGTGTCATAAATTGTGGAATTCGAGTTTCTTTTCATGTATGAGATGGTTTTAGTTGAGAGCCGTTCCAGAAGGCTCATTCCACAGAGTAAGAGCCCAGAGGGGAAAAGATGTCGGAGCAAGGGAGGCACAGTCCCTCTCTTGTGGGCGAGTGCTTGAGGGTGGTACCCAGGGCCGCACGTGTCCGTCTCACTTGGTACTTTTGCTCAGCGCTGGGGGAGGCCCTGGCCTTCCCCACGTCCCAAGTCCCACTGCTGGGCTGGGGTAAAATAGCCCTTTATCCAGGCCTTCTGTATCCCAGGCATCCACCAGGGCGCTAGGTGTGGTATTTTCCCCCCTTTCCACATCACCTAAAGGTAGATACTGAGATAGCTTTGCCTCATAGGAGAGGTAGCAAGGCTTAGGGAGTTTCCACTGCTTGCCCAAGGTCTCACAGCTGCTGAGTGTCTGAATTTGGATTCGGTTTCTGCCCTGTCGGAATTCGAAACCCATGCTCATTCGTTACACACCATGTGTCCCCTGATGATGCGTAAGGGACAAAAGTAGCATAAATCAATTAATCGTACTTGAGAAATAGATAACATAGTGACCTTATCATTTTACAAAGAGAACATCTTGAGGCAGTTTGGTATTTAGAACTGCAAACTACCACGGAATATTGTTAATCTTGAGTTTTATGTGCTCAAAAACTGAATATACGAATCTCATTCGATCCCCGTAACAACCCCATGATGTGAAAATACTAATAGTACCTCTGTTTTTTTAGGTGATTTTATGTGGAAACAGAGAGGATGAATCATTTGTCCCAAAATCCTCCAGTAGAGATGGGATTAGAGTCTGGGACCGGCATACTTCCTGTCCCCAGAACTGGTGTCATTTGGCATTGGTGCGTGCAGTGTGACCGTGTGTGGGGCTCTCTCCCTTCCCTAGCAATGCCTGGGTAACCGCCCAAGGAAGGGATAATTCAGGATGGACTGTTGTCACCATCTGACTAGACTGAGTTTTGTCTCTAAAGCCTTCGTTTATCTCCACCCGGTTGATCTGATCTGTAAAGCTCCTGAACATCGACATTCTTTTTGTTTGGCTTCGTTTTCAGAATATGTCCTTGGTTCTACATTCACAGATTTCTTACATTAATAGGATTTAACAAACTAGACTTTTGAAAACTAGTAGGATACGTTAAGAATTAGCAAGTATAGGAGTGCCTGGGTGGCTCAGTCGGCTAAGCATCTGATTCTTGATTTCGGCTCAGGTCATGATCTTGCAGTTTGTGGGTTCGGGCCCCACATCAGGCTCTGTGCTGACAGCTCAGAGCCTGCTTGGGATTCTCTCTCTTTCTGCTCCCCCCCCCCCCAATAAATAAATCAAAACTAAAAAAAAAAAAAAAAAAAGAATTAGCAACATGTTTAGAAATTAATCAAGGAAGCAGTGAGATTTACAAGGGAGGGGAAGAGCCCATGTTAATCCAAGTTAACACTTTCTCAGAGTTGTCCTTAGTTTGTTATAACTGGATAAATATAAGGATCTTTATTGAACAAAGGTCACATCCTACCTCCTTTCAAATTTCTGTCTGTTTCAAAAAAGGCATTTGTAAGTGGAGTTTGATTTCTTAAAAAGTGTAAGTTTGAGAGTTGGTGTTGGTTTAGTTTTAATAAGCAGTAAAATTTCTCATATTGGGTGCGTTATAGTTAGAAGTGCGTCTTGAATTTCAAGAATTAATAAATTTTGGTAATAATGTTGTTTTAAAGATTTAGTTCTTTTTATTTTTTTTGGAGAGTGAGCAAGGTGGGGAGAGGGGCAGAGGAAGGGAGGGAGAGAGAGAGGGAGGGGGGGAAGAGGAAGGGGGGGGAGAGAGAGAGAATCTTAAGTAGGCTCCATACTCCGCGCAGAGCCCGACGTGGGGCTCAAGTTCACAACCCTGAGATCATGACCTGAGCCAAAATGAAGAGTCAGACACTCAACCAACTGAGCCACCCAGGAGCCCCACTGACTTTTGGCAGTAATGTTAAAGAAGTTTAGGGAGGAATGGGGCGCCTGGGTGGCTCAGTCGGTTCAGCGTCTGACTTCATCTCAGGTCATGATCTCATGGTTTGTGAGTTCGAGCCCCACATCAGGCTCTGTACTGACAGCTCGGAGCCTGAAGCCTGCTTTGGATTCTGTGTCTTCCCTCCCTTTCGTGCTTCCCTTCCCTTCTCCTGCTTGTGCTCTGTCTCTCAAAAAATAATAATAATAATAAACATTTAAAAAAGTGTTTTTTTAAAAAGAAGTTTGGGGAGGGTTTGAGCCTTCTGTCTACTTTCCAGAACTATCGACCATACTAACTTTTTCTCTAAATCCCTTACACACATTGTTCTCTGCGTGCAGTCGTGCACACGTGCACCACGTAAACTTTTACCTCACGATTGGGTATTGATCGTCACCTCACCTATAAGCACTTTTTATTTTAACTGCGTTATAGGAATGCCATGTTATTTCCTACTCGTGAATGCTCCTTCTCACTGTGTAGAGGTCTGCTGTGTTTGAGCATCTTGGACTTGATGAGAAAGTCCTTCTGTTTCCTGTATTTTCAAGTTCCTTTTCTTTCAGTGCCACAGCAATAGTGACAGCTGAAATACGCAGAGCTCGCTGCCTGCTGATTACTGTCTTCTGAGAAACCTTTTTTTTTTTTCAACCTTATATTTAAAAATACATCATCAGACTCTCTTAATCAAGGTCTTGAATCGGTGAAAGGTGAAGACAGTAAAAGACGCACAGTGCGGTAGACAGACTAAATCTTCCTTCTCCTGCTGTGTTTTGATCTGAGGGAGACTGGCAGGTGAGGTGGGCTTCCTGGAGCTCGTGTGCGATTCTGTGGTACAGACGTGGCCACTAGGAACGGGAGGGCGGCTTGTCACCAGAGCACTTTATATTCTGGTGTGTTTGGTATGTGATGGGGGTGTTGGGGGGGGTGGTGGTTGAGTAATGCCCAGGGGAAAAAATGGCGATGTTGACTACAATTACAGCTGACCCACTATGGTCGTTTAATAAGTAACTTTCATATTTTGAGCAATTTTATGGCAGATGAGTTAGAAGAAGAAGAAATGTTGTGAAACTGTCAGAAGCCGAGGGTTTTTTTTTTTTCAGGCTGAGAGCACAGGCACGTTACCTGCACTGCAGCTTTGTGAAGCAGAATGTTTTATAAGCTCAACCAAATGCGTAAGGCTTTAAGACGCACCTCGCCCTGCCCAGGTCAGCCTGACCCCTGCCCCAGCTGGCAGCAGCAATCACCAAGTGACAGCGCCTTGAATGGCAGGTGCAGCACCAAGGTCCAGCATTCAGAGCCTGGGGTGGAACAGAGGTGGATATTTCTAGAAGCTGGGAGAGGTTTCATTTCAGGGCCTCTCTTTGAGGGCCCCCTTCCAGGGCCCTGTACTTAATTTTGCATTCATATTTTTTTCTTAAAAAGAAAGCTTCCGTCTCTGTGTTATCCAGATCTATTCCTGGGTGAGGGTGTCTGTGATCCTCCTGAGGTCATACAGCATGAAGCGTGACGGGGGGCTGCGCGCAGATGTGCGTGGGGACCTCCACATTTCTCTGGGGAACGGTCTGTAGTCTTAGTTATGGTCTTCTAAACCCAAACTGAAGAAGCGTTGATTTAATTTCTAGAGGCGAGGTTTTAGGATTCGTGTAGATTAGTTCCCTGAACACATCATAGGCCACGTCGGTTACCAGGGACACGGAAAGGCATCTTTCTGACCGGTTGGATCTCATCTGGATTACACACCCCCCATTCATTCATTCATTCATTCATTCATTCATTCACTGATTCACTGCTAAACATTTACTGAGTCCCTGCTCTATACCTGTAGTTGTGCAGTTTCAAGAGGCCAGAGGTGAGTTAGACAGCCTCCCTGCGTTGGAAGAAGCCCCATCGTTGATGTCATTGTAGTGCATCCATATGAGTGCTGTCCTTGAGATAGTGAGATGACTTTTATTCTTTTTTATTTAATTTCAGTTTTGTTACTTTACTTTTAATTTTTTTTAATGTTTAGTTTTTGAGACAGAGTGTGAGTGGTGGAGGGGCAGACAGAGGGGGAGACACAGAATCCGAAGCAGGCTCCAGGCTCCGAGCTGTCAGCGCAGAGCCCGATGCGGGGCTCGAACCCACGAATTGTGAGATCATGACCCAGTTGAAGTCAGACACTCAACTGACTGAGCCACCCAGGCGCCCCAAGACTACTTTTAGTCAAAATAAAAGTTTGTCCACATGTTCTTAACTCTAGCACATCACACAGAAAGCCGGATGCACAAGAGGATGGTCTTCTGGGGTGCAGGCAGGTTTGGGTGCACCTCTGTGCTCTGGCCGCTGCCCCCACTGCCTCGGGGGGAGGAGAGCTCCATCTTTTGGGGTGCACGTCCCTTGTTGAGGGACGGACCCCGCAGGGCATCAGCCCAGGTACATATGGGGCGCCGAAGTAAATGGCGATTCGACTGCCATTGGGTCGAGAGATTTATCCTTGTGGTTAACAGTTTCGGTGACTTTGCAATTAGTCTCCTACGGTCAAAGCAAGAATTGTTGCACATCCGTCACATGGAGGTATTAGGCAGTGGAGGCTGGATTGTAAAGGTGATTTTTTATTTCCCCATTCCTAGTCTTGGCACCTCTCGTTAACTCCTCTGAACACAGGTCCTGTTGGTTCTCCGCCCAAAGTCCACCGTCCGTCCTATCCGTGCCTCCTGCCAGCATCCCAACGAAGGTGTCCGTCACCTCCCACCTCAGCTTGTCACTGGACCCTCTCCTCTCGTTCTCTCCCCTCCCTTCCACAGACCCTGCCCATTCCTGCCTCTGTTCCTTTCCGGAACGTGCGGTTCCAGTGCCTCTGCTGGCCCAGCTGCAGCCCGCACTTCCCACGCAGAGGACGAAGGTGTCAGCAGGGGGTTCTTGGGGAGCTTGGGAGGAAAGAATAAGCAAAATAACGTGTGCTTCTGTGTATTTCTCTACGCGTTCTTCCACGGACATGCCTTATGCTGTCCTGCCTCTGGGTCGCCCCCTCCTCCCCCTACTTTGTTCCTCCCACCCGTGCTCTTCTTCCCCACATCGTCCCATCCTCCCCTGCCCCCTCCCCCTCCCTCAAAATGTTGTTTCACGTTTCAGAAGAGGAGGCACCGATTCTAAAGCCTGTACACAAGGCGGAAATCTTATATAATAGAATTTAAATTACACTTTACAAAACCAGAGCCATCTTGAGAGCAGCCAGGTGCCTCCCCCCCTACTCCTCTGCACCCCCAGGAAGAAGCATCAGGGAACAGAGACCACCTAAAAAGCAGTGTGGCGGTGACTCCTCACTCTTCGTGCTCCTTCCAAGCAGGACTTTCCGACCTTGTCCATGCCTGGCGCACAGAGAAAGTGGTAGTGGCTACACTGCCCAGCGGAGTAAACGGAGGGAGCCGCATGTGGAGGGCCCGTCCCTCTGGCCGCCGAGACCCCTTCAGACCCCTCTGCGAGTTTGGGGCAGCCCTCCTGCAGCAGGGCCCCGGCTGGAAATCTCCACCCTGAGGGATACGTTTGTGGAATCACATGGCTTCCACAGTTTTTCCTCTGTCCTTCTTTTGCCGAGTGGATGTGGTTGCATCCCTAAAAGTTAACATTTTTCCTATGATTCCACTCTACATAAACGTTAGGCTTCATGAATTCTGCCTTGATTCTCCATAAACGCACACTCTGTCTCGTATATGTTGTGTATAATCTGGAAAATCATCAATTTGGTCTGACACTTCCAGGAAAGGAAATGTGATTTCCCCATACCTAACTTGAGGCCATGTGGCCCATGGTGCATGTCTGAATGTGTCTCTGTTGAAGGAGTAACTAAGTGATAGCTGCTTCTTACATCAAGCTAAAAAGCTTCTGCACAACAAAGCAAACCATCAACAAGACAAAAAGGCAACCTACTGAATGGAGAAAATATTTACAAATCATCTATCTGATATGTGATAAGGGAATAATAACCAAGATATATAAAGAATTCCTACAAGTCACTAGCAAAAAAAAAACCAATCTGATTACAAAATGGGCAGAGGATCTGAGTAGATATTTTTCCACAGAAGACATACAGATGGCCGACAGGTACATGAGAGGCACTTAAACATCACTAATCATCAGGGAAACGCAAATGAAAACCACAGTGACACCTCGTACCTGTTAGAATGGCTGTTATATCAAAAAGACAAATAACAAGCATTGGCGAGGATGTGAAGAAAAGGCCACTGTTGGTAGGAATGCAAACTGGTGCAGCCACTGTGGAAAACAGTCTGGAGGGTCCTCAAAAAATTAAAAACAGAACTGCCATATGATCCAGCAGCAGTTCCTCTTCTGTGTGTTTATCTGAAGAAAATGAAAACACTAACCCCCCTGTGTTCACTGTAGCCTTATTTATAGTAACCAAGGTATGGAAACAGCCTATGTGTCCATCGGTGGATAAATGGATGAAGAAGAAGTGGGATGATATATATATGTATGTAACAGAATATTATTCAGCCATAAAAAGAGGGAAATGTTACCATTTGCAACAGCATGGATGAGTCTTTAGGGCAATATGGTAAGTGAAATAAGTCAGACAAGGACAAATACTGTACGGGCTCAGTTACATGTGGAATCTTTAAAAAGACAAAACAAGCTCGTAGTTACAGAGGACAGATGGATTGGGGTGGGGACGGGCAAATGCCCGAAGGTGGTTAAAAGGCGCAAACCTCCAGTTATAGTGTGAATGAGCCCTGGGCACATACTGTGCAGCGTGGTGACTGTAGTTAACAATACTGAGTTGTATATTTGAAAGTTGCTAAGAGAGTAAATCCTAAAAGTTGTCACAAGAATAAAATTGTAACTATGCGTGGTAGTCGATGTTAACTAGACCTCTTGTGGTAGCCATTTTGGAACATACAAAACACGATGAGGTTGTACACCTGAACGATAACAATGTCCTGTGTCGGTTGCATCTCAATAAAGACAAAAAAAGCTCCTTGTATAGGGACTCGTTATTTGATTGACATCACAGTAGGGCTTGTTTGCATCTTTTAAATCTTTTTTTTCCCCCCTCTATGTTTCCGTCTTCCTAGGAATTCAGAAATAGGCTTGGGAATCACCCGAGTTCAGTATCCCACACTTCTGCCGTCGGGCGAGACTTCGCGAGCTCCAGGATGGCCCTCCGCTTGCAAAATCTTCGTCAAGACCGTGCACTGAGGGTGTCCGTGGGCCTGGCTCTGTTGGCTCTTCTTCTCGCCTTTTTTTGTCAAAATCTCTAGTGAAAACACAACTAAATGAAACATTGGAGAAGAAGAAGAAGTTTCTAATTAAAATCTTCAGTGAACAGAAAAACAATCACGTCAGTACTCCAAGAGTAGTCATTTATCCTGGTCTCCCTGCCTCTGCTCCAGCCACACTTTTTAATGAGGCTGATTGTGTCTCTCGTGGAGTTGGGCCATTGGTTGTTTGACCTAAAACCTACTAACTGTTGCCATGGCATATCTTTTAAATTAAGCTCCTTTTGGTTTATTTGCGGCAAGAAATGCAAGGGGTTGCATTTTCTTTCAACCTCTCGTCTTCAAGTCAGAACCTAATTACACAGTCATCTTTTCCTTGTGTGGGAAGAATTTTGAATTTCATTAAACCTTTAAAAATGTATCTTTCTCTCTCTGCTTTGTTTGGAGTCCCGGTGCTACGAACATCTTATTTTTCACAGCAGATGTGTTCCTGAAAAGTTTATAGAGAAACCTGCATTTGGAAGCAAGAATTCTTTTGGAAGGCACCGGGAGAGTCGCCAGTTCCAGGGCTCTCGGCGACGTTTTTGACAAGTGCAAGGAGTCCCCCCACGTCTTCAGCACCCGCAAACTTTCAAAAACTGGATTTGTCTAAAACCAGCTGTGCCCCTTTTCTGACGTTTCTGATCGGTGACATCAAATATTTATTTCTACCTGACATCACTGGCCTTTACTAAATACAGTGACTTATTTCACTTACGTGAAAGGAGCTGACTTATGAAGCAATCTTACGAACATCAGAATTTAAATGTTATTTGGACGGTAGGGAGTCACAGGGAAATCGGGTGCCCTCTGGTTACCATAGGACGCTTCATCTTTAAACTCATACCCTGTTCAGCTCTTCTTTTTATGTCAAAATGTTTCAGCCTTTTATGTCTTTCGAGGCATCCAAATAAAATTTAATTATGTCATCAGTTGGTGAGTTTGGAAAACAAAACCAGTGTTAGTACATTTCTCCAAACCCAGCATGTGCTTCTAAGAGGAAGTCAGGTTTCAAACGCGGAGGACCTGCCCGTGTCCCTCTTAGGGTCCCCAGTGGAGCATGCATTTGGGCTCACCCTGCGAGACAGCCTGGAGTCACGCGGTACGGGGCTTAAGAAGAACTTTGCGCCCATCACTGACTGGAGACCAGAGCGGTGCTCCTGTCCCCCCATCACCCTTTCCCCACTCTCGCCCTCCTACTCCCCCCCCCCCCCCTGCTGTGTGCTTTTTCTTGCCTCCACTCTCCTTCCTTCAGTTGTCCTTTCCGTGAAAGCATGACGGCCGTCCTGTAACAGCCCCAGCGCCCCTCACCAGCCGCGGCGGGGATTCTCAAGAATTGTTTCAGCCACACAGGGTGCTCCCCTCCCCACTTCCGCTGTTTCCTTCCCCCCAGTCGGGGTGCAACCTCATTCAGCTCTTCGGTTCAGAAAGCATGAAAAGCCCTGCAGCGGGGACCAGACCACACATGATCTCGTTTGCCGTCCTGGTGACCAGTTGGCCAGCGGGGTGGCTGTGGTCTGAAAATCCAGCTTGCGGTTTTTCCATGACATCCTGCTGGAGGGAGGGAGGAGGGAGCGGGTGTGGTGGTCACTGACAAGACCGTTCTCCTGTGGACAGGACAAGCCCGGAGTGGGGGGGTGCTGCAGGAGCAGGTTTGGACAGCAGGAAAGCTCTTGCCTTTCCACGTCCTCTCCTCCCGGCCCGTACGGCTGCCGTGCATCTCCCATCGGCCTGGAGTTCAGCCTGGCCTTGTGACCGGCGTTGGCCGTGGCCAAGGCAGTGGGAGCGGAAGGGTCGTGTCTTTGAGGCGGACGTGTTGAGTGGCCATGCACTCTTCCCGCCACAGGGGGGTGGTTACAGGCACACGTGTCAGGATGAGGTCCCCGAGGGAGTGCAAGGAGCAGGTGTAGACATGTGCCAGACAGGTGTAGAACAAGAAAGGAACTTTTGTTGGCTTAAGCCACTGAGACTGGGAGTTGTCAGCATAGCATAACATAGACTGTCCCGATTCAAACAAAAAGCCACGGGGCCTCTGGGTGGCCAACTAAGGCTCACGCTTCTTGAGTTCGAGCCTCCGTCAGACTCTGCGCGGACAGTGTGCGGCCTGCTTGGGAGTCTCTCTACCTCTCTCTGTGCCCCTCCCCTGTTCGTTCTCTCTCTCTCCAAAGAAATAAATAAACTTCAAAAAAAAGTCAGCCACGATAGGACAGTCGACTTGCAGTTTGTAAGCATAGCTCCTGTTGTGCTTATTTTCTTCTCGTGTTTGCTTTCAGGACCAAAGTCTTTTTTGGGTTTTTTAATGTCATCCCTCCTGCCGAAAAGGAAACTCTGAAGGGATCCGTCTCGGTTCATTCAGGCTGCCGTTAACACCACCGTAGACTGCGCGGCTTTTCACCAGCAGAAATCTATTTCTCCTGATTGTGTAGACTAGGAAGTCCAAGATCAGGGCCCTGGGGAGATTTAGTATTTCGTGAGGGCTCACTTCCTGCTTCATCGTCTGCTTGTGCACCTCCCACGGTAGAAGGGGTGAGAGAGCTCTCCAAGCCTCCCATTCGTGAGGACTCCACCCTCGGGACCCATTCAGCTCCCAGAGACCCCACCTCCCACCGTCACGCGTCTACATAAAGAAGATTTATTGATCAAGTTTCTTTTCCCTTCCTTCCCCTCCCTCTCCCTCTTTCCTTCCATCTTCCTTGGTTCATCAAGTGTAAGGTAGATTAGGATCATGTAAAATATTCTTTGGTGAAAACTTTGCTCTGTTTCTGGGAAAATGTGTCTAAACATCAGATTCCCATATGTCTTTCCGTCAAAACATGCTTTTCTGCCGACTTCAAGCCAGGTTGAAATTTTTAGTCATAAAGAGAGGGTTGGAGTTACAAATGAGGCTTTAAGAGGTTTTATCATTATAAAACAAACATAGAAGAAAGCAAAGGAAGGGAAAGAGGGAGGGAGGGGAGGGGAGGAAAAGAGAGAGGAAAAAAGAGAGGGAAAAAGATATTCTTAAGATTTGCCTGGCCCCTGAGGCACCCCAGGATATTTTAAATTTTTGAGGGAAACACCGACATCTGTCAGATACTGTGCAAACTACTC
Organism: Panthera pardus; assembly: GCF_024362965.1. NCBI lineage: Eukaryota > Metazoa > Chordata > Mammalia > Carnivora > Felidae > Panthera > Panthera pardus. The sequence continues at coordinate 114,360,120 of NW_026526732.1, read as the reverse complement.
GCTCAAAATGGTTCAGTTTCAACATTGGAGTGCACGCTTTTTGAAGGTGCCATGTTTAAGGCCGGATTTTAGGCAGTTGCTGTGACAAAAAGCAAGTATCAAGTGAAAATGTGGAACCAGAACTGCAGATGATTTTGTTTCAAGGTTTGAGAAGTTGTGCAGTGCCCCATAGATGCACAGCTTCCGTTAATAAGTAATTATGGTAAGTTTGGAATAAAAGAACTATGTATTTCAATATACTTGTATTTTTTTCGCACAGATTTTGTAAGATAGTAAGACACAAGTATATACTAAGTTGTTAGTACCTACCTACTTAGTAAAGAGAACGGTTAGCTGTTTCTTTTGGTCTAGGGGTGCCATGAGTCAAGAAAGCTTGAGAACCGGGGCGCCTTGGTGCCTCATTCTGTTGCGTCCAACTTCGGCTCAGGTCATGATCTCACGGATCGTGGGTTCGAACCCTGTGTCCGCTCTGTACTGACAGCTCGGAGCCTGGAGTCTGCTTCAGATTCTGTGTCTCCTCCCTCTCTGCCCCTCCACTGCTCATGCTCTGTCTCTCTCTCTCTCTGTCTCAAAAATAAATGTTAAGAAAAGAAAAAAAAAAGAAAGCTTGAAAACCTCAGCTCTATGGGGCAACCTTTTTGGGATCCATGCCAAATTTATATTTAATCTGGGGTCCTAACTATTTGTCAAAATATTTTTTTTTTAGTTTTTTAATTTATTAATAGCACGTGTGTGATGAATTTGCACTTGCCTTTCCATCGAGCTAGCATTTATGGTGTTGAAACTATAAAATTTGAGTTAAGAAACCATAAAGGAGTCAAGGATCTGAACCAACTAGGTTCAGACCTCAGTACAAATTGGAGGCAGATAGTTTAGGGAAAGAGCGTGAGGTTTTTGACATCAGCAAAAGTTTGGGTTAAGTTGCAGCCAGGTCACTTTCTGAAGCTCATGTAAAATAGGGACACGATCCCACCGCAGGGTCATCGAAAGCTGAAATGGGATCACGTATATCAAGTAGTATGTCCTTGGCACACACAGTTTTTTTTCCCTTTTCATGATTACTTTAGCCATTTAAACATGCAAACCAATTTTATAAATAGGGTTAGGTGGTTTTCAATTCTGATATTAACTCACGACCACCCAAAAGAATTATATATGGAATAAAAAGATTCTTGCCTCAAGGGACTTAAGCTCTAATTCTAACAAATGCGGCAAAGGAAGAAAAATTCAAAGAAAATGGATCGCAGCTGTATTTGAGGAGATCAAATTAATGAACGGTGTGGGGCCCAGATTTGGGTGGCCGATCTGAGATCAAGAAGGAGATTTTCTGTGGCCAAAGATGAAAAGAGCAAGCAGACTAATAGGAGACCTAGAAGTCATACCCTCCCCCACCCTGCCTTGGGGGTAAAAGGAAATGCAGACACTATTATTCTTCATTAGTTTTCTGTCAATTATTTCCTACCAGTACTGTTTCCTGGGGTTCCATAGCCAAAACATCCCAACTGTGTAGAGTTTGAAGCAAAGAGTTTCATTTGGCCTCTTGCAGTCTTCCTGGTTTATGGACATCTGAATACACTTATGAATACTGATGGGCAAGTGCCCAGAAAAAAAATATTTATGTAAATATACATACATATATATATATATACATATATATATATATGCATATATATATATTTAAAATATACATTTAAAAAATACATTTTACATTGTATTTTTAAAATACAATATACGTTGTAAAAAATACAACCTTGGATCAAGGTCAGAGAAAACTTGGAATCCAGAAAAGCCTAAAGAACTACAAATTTTAACACCTAGGTTTATGTAATCTGCTTTTAATATGCCTACTTAATAACAGTAACTATAGATGTTATTCCAGACTGATTCCAACATCCAAGCTTTTAACTTGTTTTTACCCCCAATTTCCATAAAAGGGAATAAGACACATGTGGTTTTTAAACAGAGCAAGAGAATTTCAAATAAATATAAAGCATGTTGTTTAGTTAAGACTTGTTATGCTTAGGTCCAACCTTTGTGAACTAAAACATACCATCCACATACTGTATGCATAAGTATCGAGGCTAGTTACAAACCACAGCTTACTTTTTAAGTTGTGTTATCTCCCTCAGAGTCACTTTAGAATGACTCTGACGGCACTCACTCCTGAATGTAGTTCCTGGTGCTATCTTGTGAGTCTGCCCTTCCAGGATGAATTTGTGTGATGCCTTTACTCTTGCAGGTGTGATCTGTTTTGAAATAGCCAGAAGTAATTTAAACATCTGGTGAGTGAAGATTAGATTGAACTAAGTGTATTGGTAGGTGTCCCTGGGAAAATTCTTTTGTGGAACTCGGCCCTCTTAAGAAAATGCCTCGCAGCAGGACTTTCTTCCCTTAAACGCTAGACTTTCCCCTGAACAGCATGAACAAAAAAAAAAAGTCCAGGAGCAAATGGATTCACAAGTGAATTCTACCAAATGTAAAAAGAATAATTAACACCAGTACTTCTCCTCCACTTTAACAAAATGAAAAAGGAAGGAATACTTTCTAACTCATTCTTTGGGGCCAGCATTACCCTGACGGTAGAGCCAAATAAAGAAAAGAAAATTGAAAGCCAATGGCCCTCATGAATATAAATGCAAAAATACTTCACAAAAGTACTGAGCAGATCTGCAAGTTGATTTCAATAGCATATTAAAAGGATTATCTACCATGACCTAGTGGGATTCATCCCAGGAATGCAAGGGTGGTTCAACATAAAATCAATCAACATTACATATCACACTAATAAAATGAAGGGGGGGGGAAACATTTGATCATCTCAACTGACACAGCAAAAACATTTGACAAAATCCAGCACCATTACATGACAAAAACCTCTTAGAAAACTAGGAGTAGAGGGGAAACTCCTCAACATAAAGGATATTTATGAAAACACACAGCTCACACCATACTCAGTGGTGAAAGACTAAAAGTTTTCTCCCTAAGATCAGGAACAAGACAAGGGTGCCTTTTTTTCACTGCTGCTATAAAACATTGTGCGAGAGGTTCTAATGAGAGCTATTAGCCAAGAAAAATAAATAAAAGGCATCCAAATTGGAAAGGAAGAGGTAAAACTGTATTTGCAGATGACATGATCCTATGTATACCGAATCTGGAAGAATTCACAAGAAAGCTGTTAGACCTAATAAATTTAGCATAGTTGTAGATTATAAGATCAACACACACAAATCAGTTGTGTTTCTATACACAGCAGTGAGCCATTTAAAAAGACGTCAGAAAGCAATTCCATTTACGATAACATCTAAAGAATTAAATACTGAAGAATAAACCTAACAAGGGAGTTAAAAGACTTGCATGCTGAAAACTATAAACCATTGCTGAAAGAAATTTTTTAAATATGTAAATAAATGTAAAGATATCCTACGTTCACATCTAGAAGACTTAAAGTATCAACACTACCTAATGCAAGCTACAGATTCAATGTAATTGCTATCAAAACAACACCCCCCACTTTTTGGCAGAAATGGAAAAACCAGCCCTCAAATTCATATGGAATGCAATTGCCAAAACAATCTTGAAAAAGAAAAATAAAATTCAAAGACTAACAAATACTTAATAACTTCAAAACTTACAATATGGCTACAATAATTAAAACAGTATGGTCCTGGCACAAGAACAGACATGCAGATCAATAGAATAGAACAGAAATCCCAGAAAAAAAATTTCACTTATATGGTCAATTGATTTTTGACAAGACCGGTAAAAAAGGACGGTCTTTTCAACAAATGGTATTGGGAAAACTGTATATCCACATACAAAACAATAAAGTTGGACTTTTACCTTACTCTATATATGAAAATTAACTCAAAGGGGCTAAACGACCAACATAAACTTAAGAGCTAAATTTATAAAACCTCTAAAAGACAAAACATTGGGGAAATTCTTCATGACTTTAGATTTGGTAATAATTTCATACATGTGATACCAAAATACAGGAAACAAAAGAATAATTTTGGGCTTCATCAAAATTAAGAACTTTGTACATCAAAGGACACAAGAAAGCACACAGCTATCAAGCTATCAAGAAAGCACAAAGACAGCCTACAGAACGGGAGAGAAAATATTTGCAAATCCTATCTCTGACAAGAGATTAATAGCCAGAATATACATTACTCAACAACCCAAAATTGAACAACCCAATTAAAAGTTGTGTAAAGGACTTGAGTAGACATTTCTCCAAAGAAGATACACACGTGGCCAAGAAGCACAGGAAAAGATGCTCAATGTGCTAAGACATTAGGAAAATGCAAACCCAAATCACAGTGAGTCATTACTTCGTACCTGTTGAGACGGCTGCCGTCAAAAGAGACGTTGACGGTGTAGAGAAGCTGGAACCCTTACATGTTATTGGCGACAATGTAAAATGGGTCCGCCACTGTGGAAAATACCTTGGCAGTTCTTCAAGATTGAAACCTGGAACTGCCATATGACTGGCAGTTACATATATAATCCAAAAGAACTTAGGGACTCTAACGGATACCTATATACCAGTGTTCTTAGCAGCATTATTCACAGTAGTCAAAAGGTAGAAACAACTCAAATCGTCATTGGTAGATGAATGCATAAACAAAATGTAGTACACAATGTTACCTTGAAAAGAAGTGAAATCCCGACAACATGCTATAACGTGGATGAACCTTGAAAACATTATGCTTAGTGAAATAAGCCAGACACAGAAGGACAAATATTGTGTGATACCACTTCCAGGAGTTACCTAGACTAGACAAATACGTAGATACAGAAAGGAGAATAGAAGTTGCCAGGAGCTGAGGGGAGGAGGAAAGAGGGAGTTACTGTTTAATGGGTACAGAGTTTATGTTGGGTATGATGAAACAATTTTGTAAAAAGATAATGGTCATGCTTACATACACAAGCACTGTGGCTTTATTTAATGCCACTCAATTATGCACTTAGAAATGGTTTCAGTGATAAATGTTTTGTTATGCTTATTTTGCCAAATTACAGTAGAAAAGTGCACTGTGAATTTGAGAAAGAGTATAGCTAGATATTAAGAAATAAGCTCAGGTTGGGGTGCTTGGGTGGCTCAGTCAGTTAAGCGTCTGACTTAGGCTCGGATCACGATCTCATAGTTTGTGCGTTCGAGCCCCACATCGGGCTCTGTGCTGACAGCTGGGAGCCTGGACCCTGCTTCGGATTCTGTGTCTCCCTCTCTCTCTGCCCTTCCCCCACTCGTGCTCTTTCTCTCTCTCTCAAAAATAAAGATTAAAAAAAATTTTTTTTAAAGTCTCAGGTCACATTTGTGAAGTTTTTTGATGCCAGTTTTGATGCAGTTCTAAGGAATCTAGACTTTAGCTGATAGTCAAGGAAGAGCCACTCCAGGCTTCTAAACAGACTTGTAAGCATTGCAGGCTCTGAAGAGATGCCTGTTTGGAAAGATACGCGTTGACAGCGTGGAGGACAGTTGGCTCTCCTGTTGATGCTCCAACCAGTGGGTTCTTCTGGTACCATATACCGACATTTTTGGAAGTGCACAATGGAATAACCACTTTTTCAGGACCACGAAGCAAGGCTTCACCTTGAGTTTTTCATCTGCTGCTAAGCCACTACACTTGTCCATTTCCAGGAGAACTGAGAGCCGACCTCAGCTTAGCCAGCGGGTGGTGGTTCTTGTCACCGCTGTCACTGACACGAGTATTGCTGATACCAGGGGTTGGTTGGTCTTACGCCCGTTGCTCTAACACATACCGCATAACCAGATGTGTGGAGCCCATCGTTATTTTAACGAAGAAAATGCCTCAGTAAGAGGCAGCCCCCTCTCTTTGTAGTTCAGCATCTTTGAACCTTAATCTTTGCTTTGGCATTTTCACGCCGAATAGCTTCCGGGGTCCCAGCAACCATATATCCTCCAGTACCTGCTACCTTCCCTGTATATCTGCTGTGATTCAAGTGAGTGACTCCAGCTTTCTGGTTTTGATCTTCTGCATCTCAGATCCTGTTGATACTCCTGTTTAGTTAAGGATTCATATGCTCTCTTCTCGATAAATTTATGTGAAGACTTAACCCAAAAGCCACCTGCGATAGCCATCTCAGGCTGTGATGCTTAGAGAACAAATATTCCTGGCTTTTTGTCTTGTCTTGTTTTGTTTGTTTGTTTGTGTTTTTGTTTTTAGCCAGTATGACTTCTGCAGCCCTACTTGGTGTCATTTGAGATATAAGAGAAGGGCTTCTGCTGCCCACAGACACCAAGTCCTGGCCCACTATCCTCAGTTCCAACCTTCACAGGAAAAGGCTAAGTTCCTGATTATTGGCCCATTGCCATATTAAAACGTGTCACATCTATGAGACCAGAAAAACTAGACTATAATTTGGTCTCCGCTCCCTGTTTTGGGTGTAAGTAAACCTGCCCACAGCCCAGTTTCTCTCCCAGGAAACAGTGGTGAATAGTCAATATCCTGTCTCATTTGGTTACAAGAGTGAAATCAGAAGTCAAATGGAAAATGAACCAAGGGACAGAGCTTATATCCTGAGTCCCATCCAGTGGGAGTAAAAGATCTTTTGAAATTTACTTTTAAATTTTTACCTGGAGAGACATTCAGGATAGATTGGATTTGTCTCATTTAAGAGCATGATCTTCAAACCTTCGAAGGAACGTCTGTTGTGTCTGTCGTCCTTGACCACTTCCCACCTTTCCTGTTTTTACATTTTTTTTTGTCTCTGACTCTCCAATAGTTTTTCTTCTCATACATTCCTTCTGTGTGTAAGATCTCTAACCTCATCTGCTCAGAACAAGATTCTAAAGTCTCCAATTAAGTTCCCTCTTCTCTCTTTCCCTCTTAACACAACACCCTCCAAGATGTTTGAAGTTAGAAAGGTCAAAAGTTCCAAAGCAGTCTTACAAAAGGCAGAAATTGGTCAGATGGCAGTCTAAAAAAATGTAATCTCATCAAACCAGATTGCCTCGGGCAATCAGAATTATACAAGCTACAAGAAAATTCAGTAACTAAAAATGCTGCATTTCAGGTTGAAGAATATTTTTAATGCCTTTAGACACGTAAATCAAAAGGCAAGTTGGGGGGTGGGGGGGAAGCAATTTAACACCAGCTTTTCCTCATGCTGTGTGGCCGTCAGCCTGTCTATCCGGGGAGCTATGGTAACTTCAATTAATATTAAAAGCAAAACCTGTGGCAACCCAACACTAAAGTCACAAATGTCAACTCCTAGAAACTCACCGGTGGCTGCCTTCTGGTAATCAATCTTAAACAGCCTCTGTTTCTCCCCAGTGTGGCAGACAATTTAAACTTTCGTACAGAAATACTTGAAATTTGAGTTGAGATTTAAGTAGGTTACATGGAAAGACTGCTCTTTCTCAGCGCTTGACAGAAGGGGATCAGTGTGTTTCTCTCTGCTTCACTGAGGACCTGGTTTTGCTTCAAATTGCCAGCGTGGAGAACCCTACAGATCAGCCTAGAATAAGGGCAAGAGGGGCTCATGGAAAGCATAGAGTTTGAAAAGACCCACTTATTTTATAGATGGAGACACTGAGGTTAGGAGGAGTTAAGTGACTTTGAGGCCATCTCTCTAGTTTGGAACTTTTCTAAACTGGCATCCCAAGTGATGTGTTTGGTGAAGAGATGCTTTGGGGTGGAACTCTGGACTTACCTGTGTCCAGAAATGTGTCATCACTGAGTGCATGTCTTAAGGCTCCCGTCACAGCTAAGAATATTTCTGCAGCCCAGTGCCAGCTTGGGTCAGAAGTGTCCCCTGCACCTGTCTCCATCCCCTGAGCTCTTAGTCCCAGTCCCAGAGAGAAGGCAGCAGGAAGAGGTTGGGGGTGGGAGTCTGGGGGCACTGTGTGCGCACTTACCTAGACTGACTTTTGTTTCTCCACTGGAATGGGGTTATGAAAAGTTGAGTTATAGAAAGAAGCTTGAGCGGAATTTATAAGAAGGAATACATACTCATTATACTGAGTTTATAGACTTCTTGTTACAACTGTGTTGTATTCTGTAATATACGGATGATTATCCTTGATTTCCGGAACCAGATCTGAAATCTCTGCCTTCTCTTCTCGGGAGCAGTGCAGACCTTCACCTTTTCCTCCTGAGACTGACCCAGGGGTGCTGTTTACTCTCTACCAGGTTTGGTATCTTTGATTGGGCTGGATTTTCTGCCTCAGCCTGTGACTGTTCAGTGCACACAGGTTATTGGCCATCCACTAGAGTCACTTACAGCCCAAGGTCCCGCAATGACCCAGTGTTCCAGCGGCTGGCTATGTCACTCCACGACTCTGTTAACCATAAGCGCCTCCTTTCGTTGTGCGTGACTTTAAGAGAGAAAACATGCTAACTCATCCTCTACCAGTAGGGAAATTTCTCGACTCTTAGTAGTTGGGTTTAAGATTTATGGCCTTTGTGACTGGAGCTAGGCAGCACTCTCTGAGGCAATGAGACAATGAGTCTAAGCCATAGTAGCTGGATTTTCTGTTCTACTATTGGAACAGGAACAGGAAGCCAATGCAAAAATCCAGGAATGGACACGGTAGGAGGACCTGGAATGGAACAGAAATAAGGAGATGGGTCCCAGGTGACCACTTGGGAAGAAGTTGAAGTCACTGTAGTTTGCCATTATTGGTTTTAGAAATCTCGTTCAAGGGTTGGTTGGCACAAGAGTCAAGGCAAACAGAAGTAGTAGCCAAAAACACTTTTGATGTCTGTAGCCATAATATTACGAGTAACAGCCTCCTCTTCTTCACCTCTTCATCATCATAGCTGCCATTTATATAGACCCAGGTCCCTTCCCAAGCACTGTAAATATGTTAGCATATGTAACACCTTATGGCCACTCTGAAGAAGGAATGATTATTCTAGATGGGGAAACTGAGGCACAGAGAGGTGACCCGCCAAGGTCACTAGCTGGCAGGTGGCAGAGCCAGGGTTATAAACCAGGCAGTCTGGTTCTAGAGTCCTGTTCTTAACCAGTGCACTTTACCGCTCTCAGGCTAGAGTCTGTGGGCCTGCAGTGTACCTTAGCTGGTGTCACAGAAAGGGGTGGGCAGGGCACCGGCAGACGTGCTGAGACCATGAACACAGGTAGCTAAGCTTTAGGAGATACTTAAGGCAATGTGAGGACACTGGGAGAAAAAGAATCCCTTCCAGAAGTGGGATGGAGACTTCTCAAGGGGAAGACAACTTGGCATGTGGTTGGCGAGTACTTAACTGTGTGCCAAGCAACTGTGCTTAGCACTGGGATGAAAGAAGCGAACAGGACAGACACCGTCCCTACCTTTGGGAAGCTCGGAGGCAGTTGTAATCCAGCTACTCGAGGTAGAAAATACAGGGAATTGTCTGAGCCCACGAGGGACATCTAACCCAGACTGGGGAGGTCCACAAAGGCTTTCTCTAGGAAGGGTGAGCCCCGTAAAGATAGAGGCAAAGGATGCTAAGTACGTTGAAAGGGCACGGGCAGGTGCCAGGTGGGACAAGCAAGGAGTAGAAAGCAGATTGCGGCCAAGGAGTTGATTTAGCCAGGCAGAGAGGTGGGTGGAGATGTGACTGGGGCGGGGTCGTCTTTAAGAGAAGGACCTTCCAAGGGCAGGTTTTCTCTGATCGGAAAAGTGAAATCTAATACTTGATATCTGCCCTAAAAATCACCAAATGAAGACAAGTGAAGCCTTCCTGTGAATTTTCTGTCATGACTTAAACAGAAAAGCGGGGCGCCTGGGTGGTTCAGTTTGTAAGCGTCCAGCTCTTGATTTCGGCTCAGGCCGTGATCTCACGGTTCATGAGCTCGAGCCCCTTGTCCAGCTCTGTGCTGACAGCTCAGAGCCTGCTTTGGGATCCTCTCTCTCCCTCTCTCTTCCACTCCCCTGCTCGCACATGCACAAACATGCACACACACCCTTTCCAAATAAATAAATAAATTTTTAAAAAACAAAAGAAAAAAAGCAATGCCACAAACTGTGTCTCTTTCCGTGTAAACGGTTATGTTCAGCCCCTTCTTTTTCCTCTCTGACCGTCAGTAGCAAAAAAATTAATTTCAGAACCACTTAGGATACTTCAGAACCTCCCCCGTCTTCAGAGGTGGCAGAGAACAAGTCCTTCCCTTTGCAGATAATTTTCTCTGCCTCTCAATGTCTTGTAATCAGATGCGGTGGCTCCAAATTTTCTTTATGCCAAACATAGCCAGGAAGCAATTTCTCAGACAGTTTAACTTTGATAGCAGGTAATTTTAATCCATTGCGAACATCAACCTGACACGGACTTGCTATCTTCATTACTTTAATTACTCTTTTGGGCCACTCCCCGCCCCATCCATTCTTCCCAGGAAGGAGTGAATAGAAATTGGCAGCTTTCCTCTAACTGTGCCGTTTGGACCAGGTTATTTTTTGCTTCACGATGACATCATTTGGCTGCATACCTTAAGTAATGAAATTTGTTTGTGAAACTCTTTATCGTAACCAAAAGAAGAGAAAAAGTTACCTTTTTTGATGGGAGGTCACCCACCCCTGTCGCACTGCTGTCTGTGCTGTTCTGAACAGCTGACAGTTGCTGTTAATTTACTTTCGCTCCCCAGTCCGACTTCCCATATGGAAAGCTGGAGTGATTTTTGAATAACAGCAAGTAATATCTGATGTGGCAGCGACTGGCAACTCTGACATTGAGCTCGGCTGTGGCCATTACCCAGGATTCCTCGCTTCTCCTGGAGAAGCAATTACAATTTCACAGGCTGGAATTAAAACTCCCCGTGGTATATGCAGTAGGGCACCCACACTGTCAAAGTGATTTCAGGCTGCTAATCTCCTGCCGGGGTGTGAGTGGGAATAGAGTTCCTCCTCATGGAAACGGAAGTCCGACAACTTTAAAACTTGGAATCTTTGATATGTTTGAATCTGCACTGAGGTCGGTGGGCACAGCCCCCTCCCAGCAGAACTGGTTATAGATTGCCGAAGATGGGTGTTTTCATCAGGATGGAGCTGAAGCTCAGGGTTCCGGGGAAGAAGAAGCAGTGCTCAGCCTAGAAACGAAAGCAATGGAAATGGGCCCCAGCCCCTGTATGGCTCAGGTGAGAAGGGAAGGAAGGAGGGGACAAGTTCTGATCTCTAACCCGGGGAAGGACACCGGGCAGGTGCACGTTATGGCCGCTCCCTGGAAGGTCTTCTCAGAGGTCAGAGGGAACAGCCCCCGCTGTGCAAGGAGGAACCAGGGAGTAGTGTTTTTTAAGTAAGCCCAACATGGGGTTTGAACTCACAACCCCAAGATCAAGAGTCACATGCTCTACCAACCCAGCCAGCTGGGCGCCCTGAGAGTTAGAACTTTTTCGGTAGAGCTTTGGCCATTGGACCTGGGTTCAGATCCTGGCTTCTCTTACCATGTGATCTGACACAAGGGTGTTTAACCTCATGGACACAACTCCCTTCTGTTCAGTGGCAGTCATGATACCCACCTCGCAGGGTTGTGAGGGGCCAGATGTGAAAAAGCTCTTTACAGTGGCCTATCCTTAGTGGACACTGAATAAAGCATTAGCTGTCATCAGCCAACAAAAAGCTGTGTCCAATCTAGAACCCTCAGGAGCTTGTCCCAGCCTAGTACCCCTGGCAGAATTGTTTATTCAGTACTTTGCCTCCAGTCAATTACTTTGCAAACTTAAATTTATCTGTTTTATTTATTTTATTTATTTATTTATTTATTTATTTATTTATTTATTTAACGTTTATTTGTTTTTGAGACAGAGAGAGACAGAGCATGAACAGGGGAGGGGCAGAGAGAGAGGGAGACACAGAATCCAAAGCAGGCTCCGGGCTCTGAGCTGTCAGCACAGAGCCCGACGCAGGGCTCGAACCCATGAACCGTGAGATCATGACCTGAGCTGAAGTCGGACACTTAACCGACCGAGCCACCCAGGCGCCCCTTTGTATCGATTTTAAAGGAAAATTTTTAGGGGCATCTGGCTGGCACAGTCCTACTAGAGCAGGCAACTATTGATCTCATGGTTCGTGAGTTCGAGTCCAGTGTCAGGCTCTGCAATGACAGTGTGGAGCCTGCTTGGGATTCTCTGGCTCCCTCTCTCTGTGCCCCTCCCCCACTCTCTAATTAAATAAATAAATGCATTTTAGAAAAGTGGAAAACCTATTTCACTAGCCATACAAACGTGGTTACCACTTAAAACAAGGAAAAATAAAAAGTGTCCGAATCTACTTAGCATTGCTTGACGAAGCCTCTGGAGTGAGGTTCCAGTGGTCAGTTAAAAACAACAAAACAAAACAACAAAGAGGAGACAAACGATGGAGAAGTGTTAAGGCCACAGCCGTCCAGGTTGAGCCTTCCTCACCAGCTGCCCCACCCCGCCCAACCCCCACCATACTTAGGGACCTGGTCCGTGTCTTAGGCCACTTGTCCTGTTTCCTGTAGCCTCACTCTCACATTTGAAAATGGGGAAAGAAGAACCCAACAGAGAAGTGCATCGATCCCTCTGAGTTTTTCTTCATTTCATTCTCTGCACCCTGACATGAGTTTACAAGTGAAAACACAAGGGTGAAGCTCATTTTCTTTGTTTCTGGTGAAGAAATGTGTGACCCCCAGGAATGAGAGTTGGTAGTCATCCATTCACACCCATTTCACCCCTGAATTTCTCGGTGGTTGGGGACCTTGTGGGGCACAGCCGGTGGAGGTTCCACCCCGGGCCCGGTGTCCTTCCCTCCTTCGCGAGTGCCCAGCTCTGCGATACAGGAACATGGAAGCTTCTCGTTCATTTTCGTCTTGTTACTTTTGATCTGGCCGGTTTGGGAGAGGAAAATCACGAAGCGGGGCTTTTGTCTACATCCACTAAATGACACAGTGTGAGTTTATCAGCTTCTAGTCTCCTCTTACGGAAGAGTTCTGCTAAGTGTTCCCTACTCAGCACACGTCCAGCCCGGGAATGAGGAGACCTGTTTCAGACTACATTTTTAACACTCTAATGAAATGATCGTCAACAGGCAGAAATCCGAGGCTAGCCTGAGGCACGCCACATCAGTATTCCTGGGACAGGAGCGGGTTCAGATGCTGAGGAATTTGAATATCTCCTGCAGCCTCTCTCTCTTGCCCACGCTGTCACCTCTCGGAATGTTCTGGCAGCTCACGCACCCCAGGTTCCCACCAAGGCCGACCCCTCGGAAAGTACCATCTGCTCATTCTCCGTTGTACCATCCACGGTCTGACCCCAAAGTGAATCCAGGAGGAGAGCATCATGGAAAGGGATGAAAGTACTTATGACATTGAATAAAAATTAGTTTTAGGAAGGAAAAAAAAGGTTAATAAAGTTGTCCGCAGGAAGGCGTAGAGACAAAGAAGTTGCTGAGATGAAGGAGGAAATGGAATGTAGTCCTTGGATTCATCTTTTACGTGTGGAATGATCACTTTACCATCCGGTGGTGTCTTGGGCCAGTGGTTTCAGTAAGTGGAGACGTAGGACACCTTTTACGTTTCAACTTTTTTTTTTCTTTTTTACTAACCTAGTGTCAAATTACTCTCCAGACTTCGGAGAAGGCTTATTTATGTCAAGGAAGGCATTTATGCTGACAGTTGTCGCCACCCTACTCCACGATCTGACAGATCTAATTGTCAACCAGAATAATGATGTCAGTGATAATCTATAATGTATTAAAATTCAGTCTGATTCTGGGGATTTAATTCAATTAGGCCCCAACAGGAGTTTTTCCTAAGTGAGGACTCTAGACCTGAGTTAATATAATCACACGAAAAATTCCCCTGTAAGGAATCAAAGAAGCTAATTTCAGTAAAATGTTGTGTAGGCTTATAAAATATAGTGTCCTCTAAATGCTAAGGGTCATTTATTACATTTTCCCTTGATCACACATCATTTCTGTTGGTCACGGAGAAAATGGCTAAATGTAGAGCTCCAGTTCGCTCGCTGATGTCTCCAGGAGGTCGTGCAAGGGACCCTGACTTGGCCCTTCAAAAGCCTTCCTCCTGATGGTTAGAATTCCACTTTGCGTTTTTAAATTGAGGTGAAAGTCACATAACACAACATTAACCATTTTAACGTGAACGTTTCAGTGGCGTTTACTGCATCCACAATGCTATACAACCACCGCTTTTATTTCCAAAACTTTTCCATCACGGAAACTGTACCCCTTAAGCATGAGCTCTTCCTTCTCCCTTCCCGCAGCCCTGGGAACCTCTGTCCTACCTTCGGTCTCTATGACTTTGCCCACTCTGCACACCTCATGGAGGTGGAACATTTCTCCTTTTTTTGTCTGGCTTATTTCACCTGGAATAATGATTGTACCGTGTATCAGAACTTCATAACTTGTATGGCTGAATAATATTCGTGTCTGTGTGTGTGTGTGTGTGTGTGTGTGTGTGTGTGTACCACATTTTATTTATCCCCGTATTGCACTCATCTGATGGATATTTGGGCTGTGTCTCTCTTTTGGCCATTGTGGCTAGTGCTGCTAAGAACGTGCCTGTACATGTATTTGCTTGAGTGTCTGTTTTCAGTGCTTCGGGGTATGTACATAGAGCGGAATCACTGGGTCATATGGTAATTCTATGTTTAACTTTTTGAGGAGCCACCAAACTGTTTTCCTAGAAGTCCATCTTTGGCAACTCACTCCGTTGGATTATGCATTCCTGTTTCCTTAGATCTTTTTAACAATTTACTATAAAAATCTCCAAACATATTTGCAAGTTTGGAGTACAACAAATCTCATGTACCTATTACCCATCTTCAGTAACCATCGGCCATGCGGCCATACCTGTTTGGTCTATTTTCCCTACCTGCTGCCTCACTTTTAAATTTTTGTCAGAGAATTTTAAAACAAATACTAGACATCATGTAATGTGTCCCCCAAAACTTAAGTATACTCCTAAAACTAGGGAGGGATATCTTCTTACATAACCGCAATAAAACTTACACTAATTCTTTAATATCAACCAATACATAGTCTATATGTCCCCCATAGTCTTAAAATACTGCCTTACTTCTGATTTATTTGAATCAGGAGCCAAACAAGATTCACTGTATTTGATTCATTTATGTCTGAAATGTCCTTTAAGTTGATGTTGATCTCTTTCCTTTTTATCTATGTCACTGACTTGTGAAAGAAACCAGGCTCGGTATCTTATGGAATGTCCCCATTTAAAATGGACTAATTTCTGGGGCACCTGGGTGGCTCAGTCAGTTAGGCGTCCGACTTCGACTCAGGTCATGATCTCAGTGCTCGCGGGTTCAAGCCCCGCGTCGGGCTCTGTGCTGATGGCTTGGAGCCTGGAGCCCGCTTCAGATTCTGTGTCTCCCCGTCTTTCTGCCCTCCCCCACTCATGCTCTGTTTCTTTCTGTCTCTCAGTAATAAGTGTTTAAAAAAATTTTTTTAAATGTTTATGAAATGGACTAATTTCTTCCTTGTGGTGGTGTTTACATCCTCTCGCAAAGTAAACATTCTATTTCTGCAGTAATGGCATAGTGGGTTCATGAATAATTCATGAGTTCTGGAAACTGAGTCAATATGAGTGTGACCCCCACCACCGGCCCTCCTCTCACACCTCACACCTCCAACAGCACCAAGGGAAGTGGGTTCTCGTCGCTAAGGAAAACTTATTATTAAATATGTCTGTTATTAAATATGGCACACATTTAATATAAAAATGCCTGAAGACATTTATATCAGAATAACCAAAGGAAGACAATAGCCCTGTATCACAGATCAGTCGCAGTAGACTCAGAGAAGACCCCCAGTGGTTCCTGTAGCCTGTTTAGCAATTCTATTAGAAGTCTCTTATGCTAGCACGAAACAACAAATCCCAAAGGAAAGATATTGGAAAATGTGGAACTGCTCTGCAGAACAGCCAGTGTTCTCTCAGCCCTCCACAATTTTCTCCAGAATGTGCACCCTTTGAGCAGTTACAGGACAAATCATTCTGTCATCTGCACACTGTGTGAAAAAAATGTAAAAATCAAAAGAGAAGGAAATGTGTAGAACACGACACCCACAAACGATAAACGCTGTCAAGGAAAAAATACATATCCAAACTGGGAAGTCCAGTAGAAGTTCTTGTAGCAAGCCGTGACTTAGTAGACACCCCTGACCGGCTCTCGTGCCCCTGTATGCCATGAAACAGCTCTGGGAGCTTCTGCGTAGCATGCCGGGACCTCTGCCCCCAAGAGGCACATGGCTTGTTCCCAAAATGACATTTTACTTATTATAGCTCTGTAATTTATTAATGCATATATGCATTAATTAATATATTAATTATATGCATAATATATGCATATTATGAAAGTGAAATGTGAGTTGGAAAAGAAGGAGACGTGTAGTCATGAGTTTGTTGGAGACTAAGTTGAAAGTTTTGGAAAGCCGTGATACAGGTGAGTGACAGAATGTCTCGGTGATTAACAGGAATGGTGAGCAAGATACTGTAATAGTGTAAAAAAACGTGCAAGGGCAGGAGGACCTTCCACCAGGGACCAAAATTCTCACTCCTCTTTAAAGAAACAAAAACGGGGGCGCCTGGGGCGCTCAGTCGGTTGAGCATCCATGTGTTGATTTCAGCTCAGTCATGGCCTCACAGTTGGTGGGATGGAACCCATCATTGGACAGTGGGGAACGTGCTGACAATGTGGAGCCTGCTTGGGATTGTCTCTCTCCCTCCCTCTCCCTCTCCCTCTCCCTCTCTCTCTCTCTCTCTCTCTCTCTCTCTGCCCCTCCCATGTGCTCTCTCTCAAAATAAATAAAAGACACAGAAGCTGGAAATTGAAGGTGGTGCTTATATATGTGGTTTATACAAGAAAGATGATTCCAGTCAGTAGTCTCATGACCGAGGAAAATGCTCTGGCTATTTTAAAGTCATTTTTTTTTTTTTACCTCAACTTTAACAATTAGCAAATAACTGATGGAGTGCGAGTGGAGTGTGCTTCTATAATGCTTCCCTAGATGAACCAGAAGTAGGCACCCAGCATTCCTTGCTCTGGGGCAACGTTAAGGTACCCACGAGTTCATTATCCAATAAAATGGTTAAACTCAGGTCCCCTGCGGGCCTGCCAAAGCATTGATTTCCTCGCCCTGCAGGGTGTAGGGGAGGCCTGGGATAGAAGCGTGGGCTTACCTGGCTGCTTCATGCCGCCCACGTGCTGTGCCAATATTATAATTTTGTCTGTTTCTGTCATCTTTGCACGTGTTGGTGTCAGATCGATCAGAAGGCCCCGGAGAGGGTGCTAAATCGACATGTGACGGACCAAAGTTGCTAACTAATTTTCACTCTCGTTCCCCATGAAAATAAATAGCAATCAGTAAGTGGGTTATGTTAATCAGTGTGGACAACGGATGCTTTATGTTGGACGTTGGTATATATTCAGTGTTCTCGTCTGAGTGTTCGTAACTAGCAAGGGTAAGCAGTCAGTGGTCTGGGGGAGTTTTACATCTTTATGTCCATGTCCTAATAGTGGAAAAGTTAGCATTGTAACATATTCTGTTGACCTTTGAACAACGAGGGAGTCAGGGGGACCGACCTCCCACATAGTTGAAAATTGGGTATAACTTTTAAGTTCCCAAAGACTTAACCACTAATAGACTCCTGTTGACCAGAAGCCTTACTGATAACATAGGTAGTAGATTAATACATATTTCGTATGTTATTTATCTTAGATATTGTATTCTTATAGTAAAGTAAGTTAGAGAAAAGAAAATGTTACTACGAAAATCATAGGGAAGAGAAAATACATTTATAATGTTGTACTGTATCTATTGAAAAAAAAATCCGTGTATGAGTGGATCCGCGCAGTTCAAACCTGTGTTGCTCAAGGGTCATATTTTATTATTTGGAGTATCTTAACAAAACCATATTCGTTATTACAAAGCTATAGTGTTAACTGCCTAGCAACTATTGTTCCTTCCTTAATTTATTAACTCATTGCCTCATCCCAAATTACCCACTCAAATAATTTTACTTAACAAACACTAATCTTATTTTTCTTCTTCCGTGAATGCATGCAGTATTTGAGCTCATGACAGCTTTAAAATATCTTTGGGGATAACTTTCAAATTACCAGTGGAGATTTGCTTTGAATTGCGATTCACTTGTCTAGGCAGAAAATTTATTTTGATAAGCTCTTAAGATTAATCAGATTCTCTAAAGTAAGTTTCCTTGGACATCAGAATTTATATTTTAGAGTCATATAGAAAAAGACGTAGGTTGGCATTTGCTATTACTGTCTAACCATGAATTTTTGAGAAGTACTTCTACCTACTTCCTAAAAGGATCTGGGGTTCTGGGGTCTTCATAATCCTCCAGGCGTTTTCAAAATCATGGACTTACTTCTTCTGTTTGTCACTAACTTCTTCCTAAGACTCTTCAATATCAGCACACTTCTGATGTCACGAGCCACAAAACACTAATTAAGGGAAAACGAGGCTGTCAGTTCACTGCCCATTCACATGAGGAAAACACAGGAGAGCGAGACCCAGGCTCACTGTCATCCAAAAAGACACGCCAGGACGGTCCCCTCACCACTGTGAGCCTCTCCCTTCTCCCCACGTTGTCACTGACTGCAGCTGGCCATCTTATTGTCAGAAAGGATTGGAGAAAAGGAAAGGATTGGAGATAAAGAGGGGAAAAGGAAAATATTGGAATTTGGTGGGGGGGCGGATTCCAGTTCACTGTTTAATTTCAATAATTGCTTTTGGAATTTGGAGTAACACACGGCAAGAGTAGAAGAGAGTATCTTAATGTGTCTCAGTCCTCACGATTAACTAATCAAAAGGAAGAAAGAGACCTACATAAGCTTTTTCATTTTCCCGCGCACAAGAGTAGGCACTTTGCAGGAGTCTTTTCACTGAACATAATTGATCATCTTTAGGGTTATCAAAATTTGGAAATCGTTCACTACACAGAGTTGAGACCAGAACTACTAATATTGAAACCACAAAAAATGAAAGATGGCCACATTTTCTTTATGGAGACGGGTGAGCCGGGAGTGGCGACAGCCGTCATGCTGCGGGAGCACCTCGAGAGTCCAGGCCGGGTTAGGTGCCGGGGAGACAGTGGCACTCGCTGCTCAAGGGTGATGCTCCGTGGCCGAGAGCCCTTTGACCCTGAATCCAGCTCTGCTGTTTGCTGCCAGCCCAACCTAGGGTGCGGGCCTCTCCTTCTCAGACCCTGTTTCCTCTGCAAATGGGGATGGTTGTAATGTAACCTTCTTAGGACACCTGTGAGAGGCAGAAGGCGCTAGTGTGTCCCACGCACTTGGCACAGAGCTCCGCGTATAGTAAGTGCTCAGTAAAGCTGCCTGTGTGGTCTCTTCAGGGGAGGGTAAAGCTTCTGCATGGAGACGGGGGGCGGAACCCAGTCCCCACTGATGCAGGGTTCTTCTCACCTCCCGGGACAGCAGCCCGGGGCCCGGAGTCCCGTGTGCTCCTCTCTGGTTGTTGTGCAGGTTGGCTAGCTGACAGGAGGCTTGATAAAGCTCAGAGAAGAAACCTACAGTGGAGAGGAATTCCCATTACTCCATAATGTAACACTACTGTTTCCAAAGGGCCCACGTTTAAATGCCCCGTAGGTAATGAATCATTTCCTACACAGGCCGGATAACAAGACTGTCTTAAGCCAACTTCACCACCTAGTGGCCGGCACAAGAAGTTGTTTAAAAACTGTTCTGCCTTGAAATGTCCCCCCAAGGAAGGGTTCCTGTCCCCCTTCCTGACATACCTATAATTTCTCCTTCCTTTCTTCCATTTGATGGCATCTGTTATGTGCTAAGCTCTGCTAAGTCATGAGGAAATGACGCAAAAGAGGCCTAGTTTCATCCTCGAGGAGCTAACAGCCTTCAGCGGAAAAGAAACTCACGTAAACGTACCATTGCGGGGGTGGGGACGGGGTAGAGAAATGTTCTGTGTTCAAAATGCGTTCAAAGTGCGTATGTGTTCAAAGTTCAACAATAGTTTCACTTTGTTTTGAATATAATGTACATGTATTTTGGAAAAGTATATATATATGTGATATATATTATAATCATCTATAAATATATATGATATAAATACACATTTCGTGTATATAATATACATATAAAATGCATATTTCATATATTATATATTATGTATATATTATATATAAAGATCTTTCCAGAATCCTCTATGACTTCCACTTAAATCTCATTAGTCACAGATACATCACACATCTGCTCATAGTTTCGAGAAGCTGAGGAATGCAGGGTTTTAAGTTGGGCATACTGTCACCAGAGCAGCACGGGTGTTCTGTTAGTAAAGAAAGGGCGTTGAGGCTCCTGGGTGGCTCAGTCGGTTAAGCGTCCGACTTCAGCTCAGGTCCCGATCTCACGGTTCGTGAGTTCCAGCCCCGCGTGGGGCACTGTGCTGACACAGCTAAAGCCTGGAGCCTGCTTCAGATTCAATCTCCATCTCTCTCTGCCCCTTCCCCACTCATGCTCTGTCTCTCTCTCAAATATAAATAAAACATTAAAAAAATATTGTTTTTTAAATAAAGAACAGGAGGGAATGTGGCGGTCGTACAGGCAGCCGGCCGTGGATGCCAGCAATGTGCTCGCCGTGAGTCCCGTAGATCACCCAGGAGAATTCTTCCCATTTTGCAGTATTCCTTCATGTGTCTCTGTCTCGATCTGCATCATCTCCTTCGTCCTTGTTTGATCCCATTCCTCAGGGCTGCCCCTGGGGAAGAGCTGTGTCCCTGAACATCTCCTGGGGCACTGTGGCCACTGCCAGGTCCCATGCCAGACCCCTCACATCAGAACCCCTAGCCCTCGACCTTGGCTGCACTCCGGAGCACTGAGAAGATTTAAGAAGTATCGATACCTGATGCCACCTCCTGAGAAAATAGGTTATTGGTCTGGCGTGCCGCCCGGGGAACTGGGAGTTTGCAAAGCTCCCCAGGTGCTCCCAGTGTGCAGCCAGCACTGGGAACCACTACATGAGGGCAGCTTCCTTTTTAGGGGAACAGGGGGGTTGGGATGGAGCCACTGTGGGCTGCCTTGCCTGTTCTTAACAGCTAGAACCGTAGAGTCCGTATCTCTTGGGCCTGTAGACAGACCACGGAGAGGAGAGGAAGCTGTTCGGAGACAGTGATTAAGAAAAAGGAATAATTCCATCTTCACAGGCCGGCACAACACGAGTAACTGATGTAAGGGATTTTCATCATCCTTGGACATTTTTACATCTCCCGTCTCTTCTCACCCAACAGCTGGGTGAGATGTCACCTCTCGGTTGTGAGGAGTAGGGGAGGAGGGTGCTTGGGTGGGAGGAGGGAGCAGCCCTTCTGGGTTTAATCAGTTTCCTTCCTGGGGCCGGCCTGTGAGTCGTTCACACTCTTACTGGGGATTTTGTCTTCAGCGCATCCTTGCCTGTGTTCATACTATCCCGCTTATTCTGGAAGGGCAAAGAGAATGTGTTGTGCTCATGATCTGCCTGCTTTGAGTTTAAGAAGAGGTCAGAACAAATACGAGATTATTTTTTCCACTCATCTATAATTAATAGCAATTAATAATTTAATATTATGGCTTCATTTCTGTTTGAGCCAGATGGTTTCACCTATGGCAGCACGTATCATTTCAGAGGACTTGTTAGTGATTTTGAAAATGCTTTTAAAAGCTTTTCCAGAGCTCAACCCTTGACCCAGAAGCTTGCTCATGGGTAGGCTAAGCTAGGGCCACTTTGGGAAACGGTCAGTTTTGCGGCAAAAACGAAAGAGAGAAGACTGGAGACCCTGGTAATTACTGTGAAAGGAAGTTTTGAAGTTGACAACCTAGATCTGGCTGTCAGAGTCCAGTGAAACCAAATGTAAGAAGGAATTTTCTGGCTAATCCCCCACTTGTCACCCGGACGCATTCTGTACCCTCTGGTCCTTCTTAGAATTCATCCAGAGGCTTTAGAGATTGGAATATCAGAGTGAGTTTGTGATCAAAGTAGGTACCATGTATTAAGCACCTGTTTGTTTTGTAACAGGTGCTGTTCTTGGCCCTCTATGCACATTGTCTTAGGTAATCCTTACATCAGCCCATTTTACAGAAAAAGAATTGAGGCTCAGAGGAGTAAACTGACTTTGACTGAAGTCGTATAGCCAGTAAGTGACAGAGCCGGGATTTGAAACCAGGTCTCATGCTAAGGGATTCATTTAATTGCCTTCTTTCTTCGAAGAATGAGGAGGAGGGGTGAAAAGAGAAGGAGGAGGGAGAAGAAATCTGAGAAGGGGTTACAGAAACGTTCACCCGCCCAGTGTTTCAAAATATTTTCATCTGCTAACTCCTCCTCCACTTCCACACCTAGATAGGGAGAGTCATTTCATCAGCCACGGTGACACGGGAGCATCGTAACAGGCCTTCTCTAGGTAGGAAGTGAATGCTTGAGTGTGGCTTCTGCCCCATCCCCTCAGCTACGTGCGGAGAGCCCGCGGGGCCAGAATAGACGTGCTGAACCCTGCGTAGACCTGTGGCCACCTAGCACATGTGCGGTTTTCAGAGTGATGACTGAGGCGTGGGCAGCACCTGTAAGCACAGAGTCGTTGGGGAAAGGAAATAACTTCTGTTTGTGTCATCAGGGAGCCTCCTATTTTCGGTGGAATGATCAATGGCACCTGAGGTTTGGAAAAGTCATAAATGTGGTCTCATCACCTCTTTTCGTGGTTCCTCCCTCCTGACTCTCTTTGAATTCATATTCAGTAGGAACTTATTTAGCGCCTTCTGTGTGTCCAACGTTCTCCTGGGCATTGCGCATATCCTGACGGTAATTTTCAAACCAGAAATTTATCCTCGGTGTATTTCTGTTAAAAAAAATCTTAACGCTACAGGTGATTCTATGAATCGCTATTTGTTGCCGGTTGCTGAACCCGTGATGTCTAAAACACCTTAGCTCAGCATACGAAGTTCTCACTACAAGCTGCCAATCTACCTTGCCAAACTAACAATCCTTTGCCAGTCATTTTGATGTAAACTCATTCCGGTGCTTCTGACATTTTCATTATTTTCTGGGTTGTATTTGGTCCACTAATGGTTCTGTGCCTTTCCATATACAGTGTCTTATGTTCAGAATACATTTTCCTTTCATCTATGTGAGGCACTCCTGTTCATCCTTCAAAACCCTACTTACACATACCCCCCCCATCCCCGAAAGGCCTTCCTGATTCTTTTTCAGACAAAATGAGTTCCTCTAGCTTCTGTTTTAGCAACTCTGTTCACACTTCTGCGACAATATTTCCTACTGGAATTTCTCTGCCAGTGGAATTCTCAGGAAATGCATGGTTCCAAAGGCTGGGACTGTGTTTCATTTATCTGTGTCTCCTTCAGGCCTGCCTGTCGTAGGAGTTTAGTAGTAGTTTTGCTCCATAAGTTAATAAAATTATGCAAAACTAAAACTGTCAGATAACTCAGGTAGAGTGTTTATAAAGGGCGGGAGAGATGTTGGAAAAAAATTTCATTTCTAAACATGCAACGTTTAATTATAGGTCTGGAGAGAGATGGTGACTATGAGGGAGATAGCTAGGGTATTTAACCATGTTTAAAATGAATATACTACACGGCATTTACAAATATAGAGAAATTCTAAGTAGAGCTGTGGTATGTAGTAACTCGAAATTATTTCTGGAGGCTCCATGGAGAAGGTCAATTTTAAGCCTATGCTTGAGAGATGGGCAGGTCTCTTCAGTTGATGGGAAATGGGCCCGGAAAGCCATTTGCACTGAGGAAAAAGCCAAACGCCATGAATCCAAACGTGTGGCTAAGCTGACTGGCCGTTGGCAGGTCCTCAGTAAACGCATGATGTGGCTGGAAATTTGGAGTATCCACCACACATCCCTTGTCCGCTTCAGCGTTCAACTAATTAAGAACAAACACTACGGGTCAAATGAGGAGCAGAGATCACAGCTTCATCACCCAAAGCATGCCTTTCCTGAAAAACTGTGGCCATTGTGCCCGCCTCCACTTCCTTAACCAAAGCCTAACACCGCAACCCCAAATGGACTTCCCGCTCCCTAAGACTCAAGGCTGGAGGCCGGTCCCCCTCTCTTGGAGAGCCGGGTCCGCAGCAGAGATGCTCAGCCAGCACAGAAAGTCACAATCATGTATGGAGCCCAGTCCATGAGCACAACACAGTGAGCTGGAGGTGGAGGAGAGAACTTTGGGCTCCCAAGGCTGCTTCCGGACCCCAGACCCAGGGCCCTGCGCGAGAGGGAGAACCACGCAACCTGGAAGAAAGGCAGGCTCTCTGCCATCCTCACCAGTCTGTGGGAGGACTTGAGGGAAAAGGGGGGACAGAGAGGTAGCTTCCTTCCTACTCTGGAACCAAAATGACCTCACCCACTGGTGCCACAGTAGCCCGATCAGATATGCACACTTCTTTTTTGGAGAGGTGAGCCAGGGTGTGGAAAGAGGGGCCCACCGGCGTTCACCCCACGCTGTAGTCTCCCTGGTGGTAGGGTGGATTCCCTTCCCGTCTGCAGAAGTGGAGGTGAGAGGTGGAGTGGGTGTATCATTTCTGCAAAAGATGTGCTGAGCAGGTGTGCTTGGGGTGGAGGGCAGCTGTCCCGGGAGTGGCAGAGGCTGGTGCAGGAAGATGAAGACACTGGGGCTGTGTGTGGCCTTGGGAACTGGAGGGGGGAGGCTGACTTTCAGACCCTTAGCTCTGGAGCAGCAGCCACGAGAAAGGGTTGATGTGTGTCTTGATGGCAGGATAGTCCTGCTTAGAGGCAGACAGAAGAGATGTTTCCGAAGGGTGCAGCAGGACCCCTCAGAGGGTTGAACGGGTCAGTCCTGTGTCAACTCTGAAAATAGCCACAAGTGTCTGGGCCGGTTCCCCCTTCATCCAAATTTGTGAAGGATTTCCCAAATGTAACCTGGTCACAGGCCCTCCAATGTTAGCAGAATTATAGAAAGGACTGGAAGCTTCTGGAAGGGACTCAGAAACCAATAATCCCAAGCCTCTTATTGTCCAGATGAGAAGACAGAGGCTGAGAGGGATTCCATATCAGCCTTAGTTTGAATACACTCCCCCAAAACACCACACATCTCCACCTTTGTTCTGTGACGATTCTCAAGAAGACGATCTTTGTCATTTTCTAAAGATGTCAGGTTTCGGTCGTGGAACAAAAACCTTGGATTTACAAGCACACCTCTTCACGTTACAACCCCTTTGGGGTTCATCACTGGCTGTTGAAAATTTAAGGTCACCTTGGTGTGAAAGAAGTGTTAATGGGAGTGGGTTGTGCTAAGTTGAAGATCTGCAACCAGCTTCAGGAGCTGGTCAGCATCTTACTTTCACGACCTTGAAAGGCTGTTTACATAAAAGATAAGGGAAGGTCCAGCTCATCCGGCCCAGGGTACTCATGAGCATTAGTGGGAGGGGCTAGCAGGAAGGAATAGCAGGAAGGGGGACAGACTACTGAGACAAGGGGCCTCCAGACAGAAAAATTAGCACTTTATTTCTCCTGGAACTAACTCATGTCGCTAGTGTGGGACCAGGTTTCAGACGGAGGACACAGTGACTTTCAACTATTATTTCCCATTTGGTACGTTGCCTTTTCACTTTGTCGAAGGTTTTTTGTTTCGTTTTGTTTGTTTGTTTTCTTTTTGCGGTACAGAAGCTTTTCATTTTTATTTATTTTTAATTTTTAATTTATTTTCTGAGAGAGAGCGCTCACGTAAGTGGGGGGAGGGCGAGAGTGAGAGGGAGGCAGAGAATCTTAAGCAGGCTTCATGCTCAGCACGGAGTCCAACGTGGGGCTCACTCTGACGAACCGTGAGATCATGACCTGAGCCAAAATCGAGAGTCGGACGGACGCTCAACCATCTGAACCACCCAGATGTCCCCGGTGGTTTTCAGTTTGATATAGTCCCACTTGTTTATTTTTGCTATTGTTGCCTTTGCTTTTGGTGTCAGATTCAGAAGAATCATCACAAATACCAGGGACAAAGAGCTTACCACTTATGTTTTCTTCTAGGAGTTTTATTTTTTCAGGTCTTATGTGCAGATCTTTAATCCACTTTAATTCATTTTCATGTATGGTGTAAGATAGTTTTCATTCTTTTGCATGCGGCTGTTCAAGTTTCCCAACATTTATTGAAGAGACTGTCCCTTCCTCGATGTTCATTCCTTTCTCCTTTGTTGTAAATTAGTTGACCATATGTACATCGGTTTGTGTTCTCCATTCTGCTCCATTGATCTACGTGTCTGTTTTTAGGTCAGTACCATACTCTTTGATTAATACAGCTTTGTAATATAGTTTGAAATAAGGGGGTGTGATGCCTCCAGTTTTATTCTTTCTAAGGATTTCTTTGGCTATTTGGGGTCTTTTGTTCCATACAAATTTAGGATTGTTCTGTTTCTGTAAAGAACTGAAGAACACCATTGGAATTTTGATAGGCGTTGTGTTGAATCTATAGATGGTTTTTGGTAGTATGGAAATTTTGACAATATCAACTCTTCTGATTCATGAACAATGGGATATGTTTCCATTTATTTGTGTCTTCTCTAATTTCTTTTATCAATATCTTATAGTTTTTAGGGGCACCTGGGTGGCTCAGTCGGTTAAGCATCTGACTCTTGATTTCAGCTCAGGTCATAATCTCATGGTTCGTGAGTTCGGGTCCCACATTGAGCTCTGTGCTGATAGCACAAAGCCTGCTTGGGATTCTTTCTCTCTCCCCTCTCTCTGTGCCCTTGCGCTGCACTCTCTCTCAAAATAAATAAATAAACATTAAAAAATAGAAAGTTACAGTTTTCAGTGTACAGATCTCTCATTTCCTCAGTTAAATTTATCCCTAAGTATTTTATTGGTTTTGATGCTACTGTAAAGGGAATTACTTTATTTCTTTATCAGATAGTTTGCTGTTGGTGCACAGAAATGCAACTGATATTTGTATATTCATTTTGTATCCTGCAACTTTACTGAATTTATTAGTTGTAACAGTTTTTGTTTGTTTTTCTTTTTTTTTTTTTTCAGGAGCATTTAGGATTTTCATATTCAAGATCATGTCATCAGCACACAAAGGCAATTTTACTTCTTCCTCTCCAATTCGGATACCTTCTGTTTCTCTTTCTTGCCCAGTTGCCCTGGCTAGGACTTCCAGACTATGTTGAATAGGAGTGGTGAGAGTGGCAACCTTGTCTTGTTCTTGATATTAGGTAGAAAACTTTCAGCCTTTCACCATTGAGCATGATGTTACCTGTGGGCTTGTCACATAAGGCCTTTATGATGTTGCAGTACGTTTCTTCTATATGCGATTTGCTGAGTTTTTATCAAGAATGGATGTTGAATTTTGTCACATGCTTTTTTCTGCATCTCTTGAGACGATCGTATGATTTTTATCGTTCATTCTATTATGTGGTGTAGCCCATTGATTGCTTTTCACATGTTGAACCATCCTTGCATAGAAGGGATAAATCACACTTGATCATGGTATATGATCCTGTAAATATGCTGTTGAATTTGGTGTGCTGGTAATTTGTTGAGGATTATTACATCCATATTTATCAAGGACGTTGGCTGTAGTTTTCCTTTCTTGCAGTTTTCTTCTCTGACGTTAGTATCAGAGTAATGCTGACCTTGTAGTGCTGAGTTTGATAGTGTTCCCTCCTCTTCAATGTCTTTGAAAGAGTTTGAGAAGAATCGGTGTTATTTCTTCTTTAAATGTTTGGTTGGATTCACTGATGAAGCCATTTGTTTGGGGCTTCTTTTTTGGGGGGGAAGCTTTTGATTGCTGATTCAATCTCCTAACTTGTTATTGATCTATTCAGATTTTCTAGTTTCTCAGGATTTAGACTTGGTAGTTTGCATATTTCCAAAAATGTATCCATTTCTTCTAAGTTGCCCAATTTGTCTGTGTATAATTTTTCATATCAGTCTCTTATGATCCTTTGTATTTCTATGCTATCAGTTGTAATGTATCCTCTTGCATTTATAATTTCATTTATTAGGGTCTTCTCTCTTTTTTCTTGGTAAGCATAGTCAAATGTTTGTCAATTTTATTGACCTTTTCTTTTTTTTTTTTCAATATATGAAATTTATTGTCAAATTGGTTTCCATACAACACCCAGTGCTCATCCCAAAAGGTGCCCTCCTCAATACCCATCACCCACCCTCCCCTCCCTCCCACCCCCCATCAGCCCTCAGTTTGTTCTCAGTTTTTTATTGACCTTTTCAAAAAGGAACTCTTAGTTTTGTGGATCTTTTTGATTATTTTCTATTCTGTTTCTTTTATTTCTGCTCTGGTCCTTGTTATCTCCCTCCTTCTGTTAACTTTAGGCTTAGTTTTATTCTTATTTTCCTAGTCCCTTGAGCTATAAAGTCAGGCTGTTTATGTGAGATCTTTCTCCTTGCTTAATGTAGGCACACAATTATCACTGGAAATTTCCCCTTTAGCACTGCTTTTGCTGCATCCTGTCAGTTGGGGTATGTTGTGTTGTCATTTCATTTGTTTCAAGATACTTTTTTATTTCCCTTTTGATTTTATCTTTGACCTACTTGTTGTTCCAGTGTGTGTTGCTTAATTTTCACATACTTGCGAGTTTTCCAGTTCTCCTCTTGTTAGTGATTTCTAGTTTCATATCATTGTGCTTAGAAAAGATACTTGGTATGATTTCAGTCTTTTGAAATTTGCTGAGACTTGTTTCATGACCTTACATATGATCTGTTCTGGAGAATGTTTTGTGTGCACATGAAAATAAGTACATTCTGCTTGCTGTTGGGTGGAATATTCCATATACATCTAAGAGGTCCTTTTTGTTTAAAGTACAGTTCAAGTCCAATATTTTCTTATTGATTTTCTGTCTGGATAAGCTATTCATTGTTGGAAGTGGTGTAGTGATATTTCCTATTATTACTGTATTGTTGTCCTTTACTCCATTCAGACCTATTAGTTTTTGATTAATATGTTTAGGTGCTTCAGTGTTGGGTGCATATATATTTAGTTGTTACATTTTCTTGATGAATTGAGTCCATTGTCAATATATAATGACCTTCATTGTCTTGTGTTATAGTCTTTGACTTAAGTCTATTTGTCTGGTATAAGTATGGCTGTTCTTGCTTTCTTTAGTTTCTATTTTTGTAGGATATTTTTTCCATCCCTTAATTTTTAGCCTGTGTGTGTCATCAAAGCTGAAGTGTATCTCTTGTAGGCAGCATATAGTTGGGTTTTGTTTTTTATACATTCAGCCACTCTGTGCCTTTTGATTGGAGACATTAATCCATTTACATTTAAAATAATTATTGCTAGGTACGGACTGACTGTTGCCTTCTTATTTAAAAAAAAATTTATTTTTTTAATTCCAAGGTCATTAACCTACAGTATTATATTAGTTTCAGGTGTACAAAATAGTGATTCACCAATTCTGTACAGTACTCACTGTGCATCATGATAAGTGTACTCTTAAACCCCTTCACCTATTTCACCCAACCCCCATCTACCACCCAACTGTTGCCTTCTCATTAATTGTTTTCTGGCTGTTTTGTAGTTTCTTCATTTCTTTCTTCTTCACTTTCCATCTTCCTTTCTGAGCTGATAGTGGTATACTTTGATTCCCTTCTTCTTCTTCTTCTTCTTTTTTTTTTTTTTTGAGAGCGAGAGAGAGAAAAAAAGTGCAAGCGGGGGAAGGGCAAATAGAGAGGGAGAGAGCATCTTAAGCAGGATCTATGCTCAGCACGGAGCCCAGCTCAGGGCTCAATCTCATGACTGTGAAATCATGACCTGAGTCGAAATCAAGAGTCTGCCCCTTAACTGACTGAGCCACCCAGGTGTCCCTGCCTTCTTTTTATTTTATGTTCTCTAGGTTGTGGTTACCCCATAGCTTACTTGAAACATCTTATAGAGAAAAGTCTATTTCGAACTGATAACAACTTGGGGTGCCTGGGTGGCTCGGGCAGTTAAGTGTCTGACTCTTGGTTTTGGCCCAGGTCGTGATCTCATGGTTTTGTAGGTTCAAGCCCCACGTAGGGCTCTGTGCTGATGGTGCAGAGACTGCTTGAGATTCTCTGTCTCCCTCTCTCTCTGCCCCTTCCCCACTGATGCTGTCTCTGTCTCATCCAAAATAAATTTTAAAAGCTTCAAGAAATAAATCTGAAATAAATTAAAAACAAGATTGCCTTTAAAAAAATAATAAACTGATAACAACTTAAGTGTGATCACATACTAAAATAGTACCTTTTTACTTCCCCTCCCCCCACATTTATGTTTTTTGATGTCATGAGTTCTATCTTTTTATATTGTGTATCCATTGTGAGATTGGTGTAGCCATCGCTGTTTTTAATAGTTTTGTTCCTTACTCTTTTTACTAGAGTTAAATGGTTAGCACACCCCTATATTATAGTATTAGAGTGTTCTGAATCCGGCTGTAAACTGTACCAGTGTATCGTCTATTGGTATTGTATTTTTTATATGTTTTCAAGTTACTAGCTAGTGCCCTTTTGTTTCAGCTTGAGAATTCCTTTCAGCACTTCTTATAAGGCAGGTCTGGCTGCAGTGAACTCCCTCAGCTTTTATTAGGGAAAGTCCTTATCTCTCCTTCATTTCTGGAGGACATCTTTTCTGAGTAAAGCATTCTTGCTTGGCAGGTTTTTCTCCTTCAACACTTGAAATATGTCATCCCATTCTCTCCTGGCTCGAAAAGATTTCTGCTGAGAAATCTGCTGATGGTGTTATGGGTTTCCCTTGTATCAGAGAAATATTTTTCTCTTGATGCTTTAATTTTTTTCTTTGTCTTTGATTTTAGACCGTTTTATTATAATATGCCTTACTGAAAATCATTTTAGATTGCAATTTTGAGGTCCCCTTTGAACTTCTCAAACTTGGATGTCTGAATCCGCCAGGTTTGGGAAGTTCTCAGCCATTGTTTATTTAAATAAGCCTTCTACCCCTTTCTCTTACTTTGAAACTCCAGTGACGTATAGATTGTTTCTCTTGATAGTATCCAGTAATTCCCATAGGTTTTCTTCATTCCTGTTCATTTGTTTTTGTTTCTGTTTTTGTTTTTCTTTGGCTCCTCTGACTAGCTAATTTCAAGTGATCTGTCTCTGAGCTCACTGGTTCTTTCTTCTGCTTGGGGCAGTCTGTTGTTCAAGGTCTCTTCTGAGTTCAGTCATTGAATTCTTCAGCTCCAAAATCTCTGTTTGACTTTTTTATGTTTTCTGTGTTAACTTCTCATTTTCTTTCTTGTGTTGTTTCTTGATCTCATTAAATTGTTTATCTGTATTCTTTTATATCTCTCTGAGCATCTTAAGAACAATTATTTTGAGTTCTTTTGGGCAATCCCTGTATCCTTTTCTTTGGGATCAGTTATTGGCCGTTCACTGTTTCCTTTGACGAAGTCCTATTTCTCTGCTGTTTCGTGATTCTGGGGCCTTGAGTAGGTGTCTGCACATTTGAAGAAACAGCCACCTCTAGCAGACTTTACGGACTGACTTCGGTAAAGAAAGATGTTTTCCTGTGGGTGGCATTGTGGTGGCATGTGCCATGACACAGATTCTGGTGGGTCAAGGCACCAAGTGCGGGGATGTGTGTGGCAGCTCTGGGTCTAGGGGGTGTGGTACCTCATCAGGTCGGGCCGCCGGGGTCCACAGCAGTCACAACTGCTTTGTCCTGGATGAGTGCTGGGAAGGGTCCAAAGAGGCTACAAGGACTGTTTAGGTCCCTAGCAGCATGTCCAGGTCTATCAGCTAGGGGTCAGGGCAGGCAGCGGTTGTGGCCAGAGCTAGCAGCGTGCACACGCCTGGCTGTAGGGGGCGGCCCTGGGTTCCCGTGTGTGGCTGGTGTACAGACACAAACAGTGGTGGGGACCAGGGTGGACAGCAAGAACCAGGGCCATCTTCAGGCACAGTGTTGGCTGTGGGGGTGGCCCTGACTGTCAGCATATGCTACTATAGCTGCTGATTCTTGCCATGGGAGCACAGCAGTAGAGGCCAGTGTTGGGAGTCCACCAGAAGCAGGTACAGAGCCAGAGGGACTAGTTGCAGGGAAGTACAGTATAATACAGGCCTGTGACACAAGACAGGCTGAAACTGGGCTCATAGGCGGGCAGAGGCCCTGGCTGTCAGTATTTCCTCCTGCAGCTACGTGGTCTCCCCATGGGCGTGCACATGGCAGTAGAGGCCAGGGACAGAGGTTGAGTCAAGGGTGTGCAAATGTTGGCTTGGGTGGGGAGGGGATCTAGTTTCAGTCGAGGCCGGTGGTGGAGGCCAGTGACAGGAGACAGGGCCGAATCTGGGCCCGCAAGCAGCCCACAAAGGAGGGGCTTTGGCTGTTGGCGTGCACGTCCACGGGGGCACGCCTGACAGCGGAGGCTGGTGATAGGAGTGAGGCTGTTGCAAGTGCAGGGTTGGAGGGGTTGGGCCCAGCACGCACACGGTGGTGGAGGTCAGCCACGGGGATCTGGGCTGGTATCTTGCATTTCTGCAGCTGCAGAGGCTTGAGGTGGCTGCCGGTCCTCACTGGCTCCGGTGGGGATGGGTGGGGAGGATGGTAGGAAGCCAGGAGGAACTCAGGGGGCTGGGGTCAATGAAAAGCGATACCTGTGGGGTGAAAACTAGTGAAATCTTTGGGGGGGTTCTCATTGGGTAATTGGGGGAGGGAGAAAGGGTGAGAAGAAAGGAAAGAATGGCTCTAATCCTGTCCAGACTAGTAATCTAATAACAATGATAGGCAAGCTAGCATGTGCTGAGAACCAAGTACGTACAAGATGCTCTTCCTTTACAAATGTCAACTCATTTAACAATTATAATACAGTGATGTAGGTACAGAGGACAGAGAAGGGACTGTGTCCTGTATTCCCATGGTGGTGTCTACATTCTCCTTGGTCTTTGCAGTGAAGTAGTTGGTCAGAGATGCTACCTGGCCTGGGACCCCCTGCCTGGCATAAAAGTGGGTTTAGCTTTTCACCCGAAATGAAGGACCGTCTTTTTTTAATGTTTATTTATTTTGAGAGAGAGAGCGTGCATGAGTGTGAGAAGGGCAGAGAGATGGGGAGAGAGACAATGCCAAGCAGGCTCCATGTTATAAGCGCAGAGCCCAGTGTGGGGCCCAGTCACAACGAACCACAAGATCGTGATCTGAGCCGAAATCAAGTCGGTTGCTTAACCACCTGAGCCACCTACGCACCCCAAGGACCATCTGTTTTAAAAATTAAGGTGACGTGGCATTATAATGCTCATAGACCTGTAGGATATGTTTGTGGGAAATGTGGACCCCAAATCTCTATTTCAAGCTAGGCTGAGGTAATAGAGATCTTCATCTGGAATTTAAGGATGAGGAATATAGCCTTCCTCTTGCAGAATTAATAATTATTAGAACCTGAGAGGTTGGAAGGTCCAGGGAACAATGTCTTAGGATACTGAAGTACTTGCCAGTGAATGTCTGCCAGTAGAAGATGGATGTCAAATTTCAGTTCAAGTATGTGAATAATAAGCCCCTTTGGCAAAGAGGCAGAGGCCACATGCATTCTTCATGACCAAACAAGAATACAACTGCTAAAAAATTGTTTCATCAATGTGTAGTGGAGTCCCCTTGGGTGAAATTCTGGCTAGAAGAGCCACTTGAAGGATTGGTTCACACCTCCAGGAATCTCGTCAGAGTCATTCGTAACTACCAATTACACTGTGTCTTGTAGTTCTAAATGAGATATGAAAGGATGCGAAGAAAAGCACTAGAATTTTAGCCCCAAAAGAAGATTTATGCGTTTAATTAATTTGTGCACAGGGAGAAGGAACCCAAGTGTCCATCAGTAGATAAGTGAATAAACAAAACGTGGTCTGTCCGTACAGCGGAATACGATCAGCTTTACAAAAGGCAGGAAATTCTGGCACATGCTACAACATGGATGAACCTTGAAGACGTTGTGCTGAGTGAAGTAAGCCAGCCACAGAAAGACCAATACTGTGTGATTCCACTCCTGTGCAGTACCAACTGCAAATTCACTGAGACAGAGGGTGGAGTGGTGGTTGCCAGGGGTTTGAGGAAGGCAAGAATAGGGAGCTTGATAGGGTGTTTCAGTTCTGGAGGCAGGTTACACGGCATCGTGTAGATACTAACACTACTAAACTTTACACTTAAAAATGGTTATGATGAGGGGCGCCTGGGTGGCTCAGTCGGTTAAGCGTCCGACTTCGGCTCAGGTCACGATCTCGCGGTCCGTGAGTTCGAGCCCCACGTCGGGCTCTGGGCTGATGGCTCAGAGCCTGGAGCCTGCTTCTGATTCTGTGTCTCCCTCTCTCTCTGCGCCTCCCCCGTTCATGCTCTGTCTCTCTCTGTCTCAAAAATAAATAAATGTTAAAAAAAATTTTTAAAAAATGGTTATGATGAGGCACCTGGGTGGCTCAGCCAGTTAAGTGTCTGACTTCGGCTCAGGTCATGATCTCGCGGTTCACGAGTTCGAGCCCCGCATCGTGCTCTGTGATGACAGCTCAGAGCCTGATTCTGTGTCTCCCTCTCTCTCTGCCCCTCCCCTGCTTGTTCTGTGTGTATGTGTCTCTCTCTCTCAAAAATAAAAATAAAAACATTTTTAAATTTTTTTAAAAAGGTTACAATAGTAAATTTTGTATTATGTGTATTTTACCACAATTTAAAAAATCACAAATAAATAAAACATTTAACCCATCAAAATGGAAATGTGCACTTAAAATCTTAATAACTTACTTCTGTGTGAAGGAAAATGCCTCCTAGAGCATTTCTGTAGCACCCTCGTAAGTGGTTTTAACACTTACATTTCTATAAATTGTGAAGCGCATTTGATTCCTCTCAAAGTTCTCTCCTAAGAACTTAAGAAAAAAAGTTATTCTACCTGAATGAGAAGGTCTGTGTGGAAGTTCTTTGGTCTTGGCTCAGAGAGGCAGTGAATTCAGTAATGAAAATCTTATGGGTGTTTAAAATTAGTAATCATTTCAGTTTTCTTGACCAATTGAACATTCTTTGTTGCAACATTTGTACTGCAGTCTGTCTGTCTGCCTCTCTCTCCCCCCACCCCACCCCCCTCTCTCTCTCCCTCTCCCTCTCCTTGGGTTGCTGGTCAACCGGTTGGCTTCAAGTTATTCCAGGGCCACACCCATCCCCTCTACTTCCTGCCGCATATCTGCTGTTCCTTTTGTAAGTCACGTCATGGGTCACCGGGCAGTTGGGTGAACGTGTGGGATGGCCACCCACTGTCAGGGCTCAGAATGCACATGCCCCATTAATGAGTCAGGGGATGAATGAGGCCTGAGGATGAACAGCACACCCATGTGAAGGCTGAGGAGTATTGCGGGCATGGAAGGAGGCCTCCCGCATCAGGTGCTAACTGCGTACCCCATTCTCACAATGCAGCACTCATGCTGGAAACGTCCGGCTCCGACGGCTCCTCATTGGCCGTTCCTGTGGCGTCAACCTACCTCATCTCTCAGCAGGTGCCTGTGGGAAGGGTGTCTCCTTCAGACAACATCACCAGACGACTTGAAGCACTCTGCCCCTTTGGTGTTCATCTCAGAGTTGAATTAAAGCAGTGAATTCTCTTCTTTCTGGGAGTAGCCTGGCGTTAGAGAGATCTATTCCAACCCCCTGCCCGTGTTTACATCGGGGTTCGAAGCTGGTTTAGATGAACATCTTTGAGACCCCAAGGCTTAGAGTAAGGAAGTATTTTTAGAGATGCTAGGCTATTCCATTCACAAGGGCGGTGTTAGAGCTGCTTTAACAAATTACTCCAAATCATGTGGCTTAAAACAACAGCAGCTTAGTCTCTCTCGGTTCTGGTGGCCAGAAGTCGACGTGTTGGCAGAGTCAGCGTGTAACCCCTTGAGTCTCTACAGGGGAGCCATTCCCTGCCTCTCCCAACTTCCAGCGGCTCCAGATATCCTTTGACTGGGGGATATAGATTCCAGTCTCTGCCTTGTCTTCACACGGCTTCCCCTGTGTCCGAGTCTCTCAAACCTCCCTCTGCGTTTCTCTTGTAAGGACACTTGTCATTGGATGTAGGGCCCGCCCCAAACCCAGGATGATCTCATCTTGAGATCCTTAATTACATCTA